>NC_046664.1:2730742-2738735 GCF_010883055.1 Belonocnema kinseyi | reverse complement strand
TGCTTCTGAATACGTTCGCAAGTTGACTTTCCTGTGTGAACCTTCCTTCAAGACTTTTGTAGTCGTAGGATGTGGAATCGAGAAGAATTTTTAATATTTTGGTGTGATTTGATAGGACTGCTGCTAATTCTTTGTTATCGCCATAAAGCTGATCTAATTCGCGATTTATGGTAATCAGATCGTTGTCGGATAGGGTGCCAAAGAGGCATTTGGAAATATCACCTACAAAATTGGCTAGCCTCTTTTCGCTCCTCGTATCCCCAGCAGGTTGTGTAGGACACCTTGCTTAGTTTTCAGCCTATTAAATCTTCCTGTAACAACGCGAATGACATGTCCTTCCAAGCACTCATCGCTTTATCCTCGATTGACAAAGTATTGATCATGTTTACTTAAATCAGCAATTTCCAGGAGTCATGGTATAAGTGTTCTTTTCCGATCTCTTCCTTAAAAATGTTTCTATTTAGGACCTGTATGGTATAGTCGGCGTCGACGGAAGTGACGCAAGAATCGAAAACAACAGTGTACATAGCATCTAAAAACAGGGCATGAGCTGGTCAGTGTGTATCCTAATTTGTTTATTATCATAAACTATCATATGATTGTTATTATCTAAAATTTTCAGGATTATCGCAGAAACTTTCCAACTAGGTGACAGTTTATGGAAAGGAATTTGATTAATGGCTTTAACCTTTTGCCCTACTTCGTACACTGGTTGGATCAGCACTATCCTGGATTCTTGATAGCGCTTATTCCTTTTCTTTTGCAACTGCAGTCATTCCTTCGCTTTCTCCACGTATCTTTCATGCCTTTCTTTCCACAGGTCAAGCAAGTCTTGATATTTTAGATTCGGAGTAGTCGCTAGAGTTGAGAGTAGGTTTGCATTATCTCTTTAGAACGTTGCCTGAAATGGGCGGATTCCTAAACTATCGTGTTTGGTAGCATTATAAGCTAGTGTGATGATTTTGAGTACTACGTCCCATTCGGCTTGAGTGCCTTTGATACAAGTTCTTAAGAGGTATTTTAGTACCGAGTGTGCTCTTTCTAAACTTCCATTGGTTTAAGGGTAATAAATTGTGGTTTTAATGTGCTTTATTCTAAAAACGTTTTAAAAATGTTGTGTAAGTTCTGACACAAAGTTTGCACCTGCATCCGTGAGTATATTTTTGGGTGCTCTAAATATATAAATAAAATGGTCGAACACATTTTCTATTATCGTTTCAGAACTTGTTGTTTTAAATGGAATCAACATTAAGTACTTTCTCAGTTGATCCTGAATACTAAGTATGTACTTGTTTCCTCTGATAGTTTCAGGTAATGGACCAAAGATGTACGTTGCAATCTTGTTATTCGGGTCTATCGGGGTGTCTGGTATAATCGCTCCAGCCTGCCCTTTTATCCATGTAGTTTCTGTAGTTGGCAGACAGGGCATCTTTTGATGAAGTTAATTACATCTGTTTCTATGTTATTCCACTCACCTAGTTTCCTTTTTTTTATTATACTTTTATTTTCACCAAAATGCTATTTGGCTATTGAACCGTGAGCATCTCTCAGGGTTTCCTGCTTTTCGTCTTGAGTTAATTCGCTGGTAGTTGAGAAAAAATAGCGGATATTCAGGTAGTTACTGTAACGTTGGCTAAAAAAGTATATAAATTGCTCAATTTTAATCTTTTCTGAAGGTTGAATCGTAGGGTCTGGAGAGTGTAGTCGAGCGATGGTTAACTTCCAGTTTTGAAAATCTTCAATGATTTCGTTTAGCTTGGTGAGCCAGAGTTTTGAGTTATACGGAGGCAGCTCCTCAACGCTATCGTTATTCGTTCCTCTTTTCTGTATCCTTCTTCAGAGTTTAACACCTGCATTAAACTTACTAACTGACAAATTTTCCATTTTATCCACCAGCCACTGTTGGAACTTTTCATATAGTTCTTGGTCGAAATCTATCGTAGATGTTCCCCGCGAATCATAGGGTTCATTGCTAACAATAGTTCGGAGTTTTTCCGGTGTTTCAATTTCTATCGATGGTTCACGCATTCTCCTTTGTGGCAGCTTTCTTCTAAAGGCTGCTTCAGGTGCGCCTGTGCTAGTTCTGAATTCATCATCTGAAGTTTCGGGCGTTTTCCGGTAAGGCATGCCTCTTCTAAATCCTCAGATGACAGTTTAGCTGGGTCTTCGGCTTCTTGGAGCGGTTTAGATATGGGGAACATTCTCGATAAGCAATCAGCAAATTTATTTGCTTTACCTTTAATGTATTCTATTGGTTTGTAAGAATACGCTGCTAAACGTAATCTCCATCTTAGTAACCTTGAGGAGGGATTATAAATACTATCGAGCCATTTTAGTTCCTGGTGATCGGTCTTAAACCTAAAAGGTCCTACCAAGGAGGTGTTGTCGTAGACGTTGAGCTGCCCGAAAGACTACAGGGAGTACTTTTTATGAGGTTGAATAGTTTTGCTCGGCTCCATTAAGTGTTCTGGATATAAAACAACAAGGGTGACCGTGCTGGCTTAGTACTGCTCCTGGTCCTACATTAGAAGCATCGGTGGTCAACAGAAATTCCTTCCGATGATCGGGATATCTGAGCCCGAGAGCCGTGCATAGGGTTTCTTTTAACCGGTCGAAAGTTTGTTAGTGCCTATTGGTCCATTTAAAAGGATTACTTTTTTTAGTGAGTTCTGTAAGTGGTTTGGCAAAATGTGAGAAGTTTCTAATAAATTTCCTGCAATAACCTGCAAGTCCTAAGAAGGATTCGCATCCCTCAGACACTTGGGTTCCTCGAAATTTTTGACGGCTGAGATTTTCGCTGCATTGGGTTCAACACCATCTGCTGTGATAAGGTGTACGAGATATTTTAATTCAGGTCTCAACTCACATTTATCAGGCTGGAGTTTCAAGTCTGTTTCATGCAAGCGATCCAGTAGTACCTTTATATTCTCATTATGTTTGGTCCCTCATTCGCTGGAATGTGACTGGTGCGTTCCTTAGGCCGAACCGCAATCGGGTGTATTCAAAATGGCCCTCGTTAGTAGAAAAAGCCGTATACTTGATGGAGGTAGGATTCATTGGTGCCCTTTCACGAACTGTCTATGGCATTCAGGGGGCCTATTAGATTTAATTTTTCAGGTTTTTTCTGATTTGAAAACGATCTCTTGTTCTATAAGTTCTTCGTGGTCTAGTCGAGTTTTGAATAGGAGGTTTTCTATTCTTGGATACTTGTCAGGCATTGTTTCACGAATCGCTTCCTCGGATATTTTATTTACACTAATGATTTCATCGTACTCAGGGGCTAAAATTAGTTGCGATCTAACTGTATAGTTAAAGTGGGATGCTTTTTATAATTCCCTTTCTGACCTGATATATTCCTCCGGGGATATTTTTGGTTTCATTTATCCAGGCCTCGGTTTTATCGTGTAGACTAGTCTGGATACAATTAATGTATCCATGTGAAATAGTTATTTTTTATTTAGGTAATTAGAATAGGTTGCTGTTTGGAACTGATGCCGGTCGTTTCCCATCATAAAATTCTTTTTAAGGGGAAAAGTCTTCCGGATATGACAGATACTCTGCTGTATCCTCGTATTGAAGTTGCTCTTTGCCTCCTTCTTGGCACATTTCCAGTTGTTCTGAACAGAGTTTCTCCTTTTCCCGGACAGTTCGAACTGCTTGTAGTGGTCGACTCGGAAAGGCACCTTGTGGAGAAGTGCGCGACATGTTCATCGAACATTGGCTCATGAAATGCCCGGCCTTTCCGCACTTATGGCAGTTGCCAGAGACTGTTCGAATAGGCTGATTATAGTTTAAATGGGGTAGTTTATATTTCGCGTCTCATGTTCAGCCAATACCTCTTAGTGCACTCCTTTTCTCCGATACTAGTTGCTATCTTCCTAATATAAAATCTAATAACAGATTGGGTTCCCTGCACCTGTGTTCGCAAGCTTGACGGTCCTAATAAAATCTTCTATTCCCATATCGTATCCGCTAAGTCTTTTGATGTTGCAAATCATGTATTTAGCCGAAATAGTATCGGCTACAGTTGTGACTACCTGACGCCTGATAGCTGAACCGGTTGTATCCGAATCTGTGTCGAAGTTTTTTGTTTTTTGAGGTAAACAGAGGCCAGGGAGCGCCATAAGCGGGTGTACTCTCGCGAGCCTAAGGATTACTATAGGTTGTATGAAAAATGTATAACAATCAAGAATTTCATCAATTTGTTCGACAAAATAATTAATCCGTTCAATATTTCTAACTTCTTATGATTATTCTTCTTCACTCACTATTTCCATACTTTGAAGACCGTAAAATCTTTGTTTCCTGGAGTTGCTTACTGTGCCGGCTGCTGCGTTGTCAGCTTCAAAAGATAGCAGGATTCTTCCTTTCTAACTTTCTGGATTTGCGTGGAAAAATCGTGTACAGTGGGTCGCAAAGGATGGGATGGAACTGCTGTTTAGGCCTGGGCGCGGTCACATATGGCCCTCACTACACTATCTTCGATTGGGGAGTTGTGGTGCCATTAGAATAAACGTCACTGTAAAAATTATTTGTAAAGAACTTTCTCAAAAAAAAAAAAAATTTTCTCATTGAATAAAAAATTGGTGACAAAAGTTTTTCGACTTCATTCGTATTGTATTCTCATCAATTGTACTTCGTTACAATAAAAGAATGTTATAAGATTACTGCAAGATTTATCAATAGTTCTAAATGAAATTAAACAAAATTGAAGTTTAAAACTAAGAAACTTTAAATTTTTATTAGTTCACAACTAAGATATTAATCAAAAAAACAATTCTTCCAATCGCGAAACTGAGTACCTACAAGGTATTGTGTACTTTTTACAGATTTCATAAAACTCGCTGATGAGGGTCACCATTTTGTGCCGAAACGTTTGAAACAACCTAATTAGTTTTAATTCCCTGACTATTAAAGCCAACAACTTACATCCACAATTATCTACAGAAAGTTATTGTTTTTATAAATTATATAAACAAATACGAATATTGGGTGATTTTAAGCAAATTGAAACCGTTTTTAATTCGGTCCTTGCTAAAATTATATTGCTAATAACGTTTTCTGAAAAATTGTTTGCCACCCGTCAATGTTTGTTTAATTCATAAATGATCTATGTAAACAAATGTATATTTTTGTAGTTTTTTTTCTGATCTTGTTGAAGTAATATAGCCAATGATGTTCCATAGAATAATATTGCCAAGCATCGCTAATTGATTATTTTATAAACAAATGTACATTGCCGATAATTATAGGCAGAAAGAAATCATTTCTCTTAAATTTTTTAATCTATATTTACAATAAACTGCCTTTCGGCAAATCAAAAAACACTATTTGCTGATTTTCCGTTAGAAACCTCAGATCAATTCCTTTTATATTTTTCTCCTTACGAAAAGGATTTACACATCTGCTGCGAAAACTTTGCTTCGAAAACATATTCAGCGCTGGATAACCATGCCAAAAATTATTTAAATGTTGTTTTCTGCAAATCAATCTTTGTCTCGTTATTTCAAGTCGGTTGAATGCGACCAGGCTGTTGAATGAATTTAGTAGAATTTTGAAATATAAGCGATTTTGTAAATGTTTGATATCCGCATTTTTGCTATTCAGCACTATAAAAAACCTGTTTTTGATGCAGAATAAAACAAAGCTATATAGGAAACGGAATCTCAAACAAAATCAAAAAATTTAACAGATTGTTCTATGAAAGTGACCAATCCCCTCAAAATTGATCTTTTACCTTCGAAAAAGCAAACTGCTATAGAAAAAAATCAGTGGTTCCTGTAGCTAACATGAGGGCGGAAACGCTCATGTGTGTAGTTTTCCTAATCTTTATCGGTAAGTTTAATACTAACAATATTAAAAAATCGCACAATTTAAAATGTTTATTAAACTGTGGCTTCTACATTGGAGTCTACCAAAAACAGTAAAATAAAATACTGAAAAATATTACACCTTAATTTCAGAAATGTAACTACAATCGAAAATGGAATTTACTTTAATAAACATTTTATGAATCTCAATCTTTTCATGCTAAGTACATTTCTAAATTTAGGTTGTATCATTTCTGATTATTTGTTTTCTGTGAATGTGAATGCCTTGAAAGCTTTCAAATTACCCTTAAATGTTGCAAATTCTTTAAACTCTCTTGAAAATTTGTGAAGATCTTGAAAATTCCTTGGATTTTTTTAAATACCTAAAATATTCCAAATCCTTTGAAATTCATCGGAATTGATCAAAATACCCTTAAATCCTTTGTAGTCCCTTAGTAGTATGAAAATTTATTTTTCAAAATCATTGGAAAGTTTCAAAATACACTTAACGACTTTAAATCTTTTGAAACATCTCGAAATTTGTTGAAGCTCTAGAAAATTCCTTGGATTTTTTAAAGATACCTTATCATATTTCCAGTCTTTAGCAGTTCTGTCAAATTCCTTAAAAGTCGACACATGGTCCATTTTTTTAAATTTAGTACAATTAATTCTAGCTGAAAAAGTTTTTGGTGTGATTTTTACCCATAATGCCAGTTAAGGGTTAAAGTATTGGAATCAATTTAAAAACCCTGCTAAGCTTTGAAACTACCTATATATATATTTTTAATCCTTTGGAATCTTTTGGAATCATTTGAAAGTTTCAAATATCCTAGAATATTTCAAATCCTTTGCATTTTTTTGGAAATCCTTTAAAACTTTCAAACGCTCTTAATAATTCCTCTGAAATTTTAAAAGTACCATAATTTTTTTAAATTATTTGAAAGCAATTTAAATTATTGAAATATATTACAAATTTAATGGAATTATATGAAATACTTAAGAATACCTTCACATTATTGAAATATATTGAACATGCGTTGGAATCTTTTAAAATACCCTGAAATCTTTCAAATTCTTTAAAATCTTTGAAAATCCCATACAATGCTTAAAAGGCCTTATAAATTCCTTGAAATTGATAAAAAAAAATCTAAAAATTTTGCATTTTCTTGAAATTCCTAACACAGCTAAAATCATTTCAAAATTCTTCGAAAGCTTTTAAATGCCCTGAAATATCTCAAATTCTCTAAAATCTTTGGAAGTCCATTACAATTTTTTAAAGTTTTTCATAACTTCTCAGAAAAATTAAAAATACTCTAAGTATTTTTATTTCCTTTGGAATCCATTTGAATTATTAAAATCTATTGAGAATTATATCGAATTTTAAAAAGTCATTTGATATGAAAGTGTCTTAACGTGATTGTTTGGCAGTTCTGATTTTTATCACAATTATTTAAAGTGCTTCTCACAAAACTTCCCTGAATTTCTTAATTTTCTTTTAAAATTCCTAATTTTCCCTGGCCAAAATATTCGCCAGTCTTTTTCCCGATTTCCGTGCTTTTCTTGATCTGCGTGCAACCTGTAAATATTATTTTAAAAACTCCACATGACTTAGCAAAATTGATGAAAGGACTATTTAAATGCTCCTAAATTCATGAATTTCTATTCGATTTTACAGGCTTACCCAGTGGGCACAAAATTTGGCGACGTCTTTACGACATCTTTACGACATCCTATGTCCATGTCGTTTCCGTGTCTTTGCGATATCGTAAAGACATCTTAACGACATGGACATAGGATGTCGTGAAGTTGTCGTAAAGATGTCATAACGATGTCGTTAAGACGTTGACAAACTTTGTGCCCACTGGGTAAGCTCTGAAGCCTGGCAGGATAATGGAAAAGTGATTCCACCAGGGCTTTCTGAACATCTTATATTTTTTCAGAATATTCTAGCCAGTGGACGCAAACCTACTAAGGAGGAAGACTCCTGCGATCAAGCTTACTGCAGCAAAGAAGGCCGAGGCTAAACGAATGAAAGCAGAGACTAATAAGGCTAACCGGTTTGCAAGAGCTAAAAAAAACCACTTGAAAATTCTAAAAAGTTTCATCAACAAAAGGCTTATACAGCAGGTTCTTCGGCAATGCAGACTCAAGACGGCCAATTTCATCATCCAGCTGGAGCATCT
>NC_046664.1:2727688-2730642 GCF_010883055.1 Belonocnema kinseyi | reverse complement strand
AGTATGGAGAGGAGAGGGGTGGCCAGAGTTATGGAAAGAAGGAGTAGTTATACCAATAGTAAAGAAAGGCAAGGGAGATGAGGTTAAAGATTATAGGGGGGTAACGTTGATGCGAACACTGTATAAAGTATATGTAACTATTTTGTCGGAGAGATTAAAGATAGAAGTTGAAGAAAAGAAGTTCGAGTCACCGAATCAGACAGGTTTTAGAAAAGGAATAGGGGTAATGGACAACATATATGTTCTGAACTATCTGGTAAATAATAGAATTAAAAGGAAAAAAGGGGCAGTTATAGTAATGTTCGTGGACTTAAAGGCGGTGTTTGACTCATTAAACCGAGGAGAAATAGAAAAAGTTATGATAAAAAAGGGGATAATTTATTAATATAAGACTTGGAAGAAGAAATGAGGAGAAGGGGTTGGGGAGGAGTTAGGATAGGGAAGGAAAAGATATATACACTAGCATACGCAGACGACATAGTGTTGATGGCCGAGGATGGAGAAGCGATGGCGGGATTAATTACAGGAAGATAATAAGATCATAAGGTTTAGAAAAGAAGGTTGAAGGAAGAAAGAATGGACAGGGAGATGGAAAGGAATAAAGTTAGAAAAAGTCGAAGAAGATAAATATTGGGGATATATCTTGCAAACGAATAGAGATCATACAGCTCATGTAAGAGAAATGTTAAAAAAAGCATCAGAGGTAATGAAACAGATATGGGGAATAGGAAAAAGAAGGTTAAAAAAAATTGGAGAAGGAGAATGTGGTTTTTTGATACGCTGGTATGGCCGGTATTAGATTATGGAGCAGAGATATGGGGATGGAAAAAAAGGGAAGATATTGAGAGTTTACAAGAAAAGTATATAAGGTGGACACTAGGGGCAGACTGGAGGACGGCAGGATATATGGTGAGAGAAGAAGCGCAAAGGGATAAGTTAAGTATTGGAGCGGGAAAGAGGGCATGGGAATTTGAGACAAAGCTGAGGGAGGGAAAGGGAGGGGAGTTGGCGAGAGAGTGTTTGATGGAAATAGAAGAGAGGAGAGGCGGGCGATCGAATTAACAAGATGGGAAGAAGAAAGGAGGGAGTTCTTAAATGATAGAGAAATGGAAGACGGGACGTGAGTAAACTATGAAGAATTGGAAAAAAGGGAGAGGGAAAGACAATTAATAGGAAGATGGGGGTATAAGATGATAAAAAAGGAAGGGGTGCCAAAGTATTTAGAGAAGGGATGGGGAGAGAGAAGGTGGACCAGAATAGCAAGATTTAGACTGGGAAACGAGGTAAGAGAGGGGATTTACCGAGAAAAAGAAGAGCAAAGAAAGTGTAAAATATGTGAATGGGAGGAGGAAACATGGAAGCATGTATGGGAAGGATGTAGGAGAGGATTGGGAGATAAAGGAAGCTGGCAAGAAAATTTGGTTAAGATTCTAGGGGAAAATGGATTAGGAGAAGAATGGATGAAGGACTTGGAGGGTGCTAGAGGAGCGAATGCGGGGGAATGAAAGAATGCACGTGAAAAGGGTTAATGGAGGTATAAAAAAGTGAAAGAAAAAGGAAACGGAAGTCGCTTAGATTAGAAGCGTGATAATTGTAAGTATTGGTAAAGTAAAAGTTAAGTAGACTAAGATGCGTTTGCGTTCTCATGTTCTCTCTCTCTCTCTCTTTCTCTCGCTTGCACTCTCGCTTTCGTTCGATCGCTCACTCGCTCGCTAATAAGTCCTAAACTGCGCTATCGCAGAAAATAGAAATAAGGAACTAGATATAAGACTTTATGTAAATAGTTATAAATAATTGCATATATAGAAAGGGTAAGATTGTGAAAAAATATAGATTGATACGGAAAGATTGTAAGCAATGGAAGTCATGTAAACCCTTAGGGGACACATTGTGAATAAAGAAGAAGAATTTACAATAAGTTGACTCCATAATAAAAACTATCCCTTCAATAAAATATTTTTGACATAAACGAGTACGGGTTTTTATATTAGTCCATGTATTTAAAATTGCCCTTCTAACTAATTCAAGGTATATATTTGGAAACATTGCAATAACATCCAAAGAAATCATTACATGGTCATCCGGAACCTTTTCTTGAATAATACTTTTTTGAAATTCCCACCTACTTTTGACATTATATGCAGAGGTTGTGATAGAGTCCTTGAGAATCAAATAAAAATTTTGTTCTAAAAATTTGGTGAGAGTATTAATAGTTGAAATAACAATTCTTAAGGGATAGCCATTTTTGTGAATCTTTCTCAACCCATAACATCTTGCAAGAACTGTATCTTCAGTTTTAATATCAGTGCATCTTATATCTTTCCCAGAAGTCCTTTCTTTCTCCAATTGTCAAGCATCTGAAAAGTGTCTCTTTTTAATTTTTTAAACGGATTTTCATGTAATAATTCAAAATTATCATTATCAGAAAGCAAATTATTAACTCTACTGAAATAATAAGTATAATTTATTTGAAGATGGACAAAAACACAACAAGCAAATTTTTGAACAATTATCCGATGACAGATAATTTTATTAGGAGGTGGATTAATGTTATGCTTCGTCGGATAATTGTAATTTTCCATTGTTTGCGGCCTTTTTATCCAACTGGCATTAACGATAGCTTTCAAATAGGTGGCCAAATATAAAAGAATGAGGTCAAAAGCTATAGAAGTTTAAGAAAATGTATTTATCACATTTTGTCAATTTAAATGTTGTTTTCTGCAAATCATTCTGCGTCTCTGTACTTCCATTCGGTGGAATGCTACTAAACTGATAAATAAATATAGTAGAATTTCGAAATATTTCAGCATCCATATATGCTTTATATCCACATGTTTATAGTTCAGAACTAGAAAAAAACATTTTTTTGAAACGGAAAAAGACAAAACGTATTTAGGGCACGTCATCTCAAACAAAATAAAAAAGTTGAACATATCGTTCTATAAAAGTGACAA
>NC_046664.1:2724631-2727588 GCF_010883055.1 Belonocnema kinseyi | reverse complement strand
AGTATGGAGAGGAGATGGGTGGCCAGAGTTATGGAAAGAAGGAGTAGTTATACCAATAGTAAAGAAAGGCAAGGGAGAGGAGGTTAAAGATTATAGGGGGGTAACGTTGATGGGAACACTGTATAAAGTATATGTAACTATTTTGTCGGAGAGATTAAAGATAGAAGTTGAAGAAAAAAAGATCGAGTCACCGAATCAGACAGGGTTTACAAAAGGAATAGGGATAATGGACAACATATATGTTCTGAACTATCTGGTAAATAAGAGAATTAAAAGGAAAAAAGGGGCAGTTATAGTAATGTTCGTGGACTTAAAGGCGGCGTTTGACTCATTAAACCGATGAGAAATAGAAAAAGTTATCATAAAAAAGGGGATAATTTATTAATATAAGACTTGGAAGAAGAAATGAGGAGAAGGGGTAGGGGAGGAGTTAGGATAGGGAAGGAAAAGATATATACACTAGCATACGCAGACGACATAGTGTTGATGGCCGAGGATGGAGAAGGGATGGCGGGATTAATTACAGGAAGATAATAAGATCATAAGGTTTAGAAAAGAAGGTTGAAGGAGGAAAGAATGGACAGGGAGATGGAAAGGAATAAAGTTAGAAAAAGTCGAAGAAGATAAATATTTGGGATATATCTTGCAAACGAATAGAGATCATACAGCTCATGTAAGAGAAATGTTAAAAAAAGCAGCAGAGGTAATGAAACAGATATGGGGAATAGGAAAAAGAAGGTTAAAAAAAATTGGAGAAGGAGAATGTGGTTTTTTGATACGCTGGTATGGCCGGTATTAGGTTATGGAGCAGAGATATGGGGATGGAAAAAAAGGGAAGATATTGAGAGTTTACAAGAAAAGTATATAAGGTGGACACTAGGGGCAGACTGGAGGACGGCAGGATATATGGTGAGAGAAGAAGCGCAAAGGGATAAGTTAAGTATTGGAGCGGGAAAGAGGGCATGGGAATTTGAGACAAAGCTGAGGGAGGGAAAGGGAGGGGAGTTGACGAGAGAGTGTTTGATGGAAATAGAAGAGACGAGAGGGGGGCGATCGAATTAACAAGATGGGAAGAAGAAAGGAGGGAGTTCTTAAATGATAGAGAAATGGAAGACGGGACGTGAGTAAACTATGAAGAATTGGAAAAAAGGGAGAGGGAAAGACAATTAATAGGAAGATGGGGGTATAAGATGATAAAAAAGGAAGGGGTGCCAAAGTATTTAGAAAAGGGATGGGGAGAGAGAAGGTGGACCAGAATAGCAAGATTTAGACTGGGAAACGAGGTAAGAGAGGGGATTTACTGAGAAAAAGAAGAGAAAAGAAAGTGTAAAATATGTGAATGGGAGGAGGAAACAAGGAAGCATGTATGGGAAGGATGTAGGAGAGGATTGGGAGATAAAGGAAGCTGGCAAGAAAATTTGGTTAAGATTCTAGGGGAAGATTGATTAGGAGAAGAATGGATGAAGGAGTTGGAGGGTGCTAGAGGAGCGAATGCGGGAGAATGAAAGAATGCACGTGAAAAGGGTTAATGGAGGTATAAAAAAGTGAAAGAGAAAGGAAACGGAAGTCCCTTAGATTAGACGCTTGATAATTGTATGTATTGGTAAAGTAAAAGTTAAGTAGACTAAGATGCGTTTGCGTTCTCATGTTCTCTCTCTCTCTCTCTCTTTCTCTCGCGTGCACTCTCGCTTTCGTTCGATCGCTCACTCGCTCGCTAATAAGTCCTAAACTGCGCTATCGCAGGAAATAGAAATAAGGAACTAGATATAAGACTTTATGTAAATAGTTGTAAATAATTGTATATATAGAAAGGGTAAGATTGTGAAAAAATATAGATTGATACGGAAAGATTGTAAGCAATGGAAGTCATGTAAACCCTTAGGGGACACATTGTCAATAAAGAAGAAGAATTTACAATAAGTTGACTCCATAATAAAAACTATCCCTTCAATAAAATATTTTTGACATAAACGAGTACGGGTTTTTATATTAGTCCATCTATTTAAAATTGCCCTTCTAACTAATTCAAGGTGTATACTCGGAAACATTGCAATAATATCCAAAGAAATCATTACATGGTCATCCGGAACCTTTTTTTGAATAATACTTTTTTGAAATTCCCACCTACTTTTGACATCATATTTAGAGGTTGTGATAGAGTCCTTGAGAATCAAATAAAAATTTTGTTCTAAAAATTTGGTGAGAGTATTAATAGTTGAAATAACTATTCTTAAGGGATAGCCATTTTTGTGAATCTTTCTCAACCCATAACATCTTGCAAGAACTGTGTCTTCAGTGTTAATATCAGTCCATCTTATATCTTTCCCAGTAGTCCTCTCTTTCTCCAATTGTCAAGCATCTTAAAAGTATCTCTTTTTAATTTTTTTAACGGATTTTCATGTAATAATTCAAAATTATCATTATCAGAAAGCAAATTCCTAACTCTACTGAAATAATAAGTATAATTTATTTCAAGTTGGACAAAATCACAACAAGCAATTTTTTGAACAATTATCCGATGACAGATAATTTTATTAGGAGGCGGATTAATGTTATGCTTCGTTGGATAATTGTAATTTTCCATTGTTTGCGGCCTTTTTATCCAACTGTCATTAACAATAGCTTTCAGATAGGTGGCCAAATATAAAAGAATGAGGTCAAAAGCTATAGAAGTTGAAGAAAATGTATTTATCATATTTTGTCAATTTAAATGATTTTTTCTGCAAATCATTCTGCGTCTCGGTACTTCCATTCGGTGGAATGCTACTAAACTGATAAATAAATATAGTAGAATTTCGAAATATTTCAGCATCCGTATATGCTTTATATCCACATATTTATAGTTCAGCACTAGAAAAAAAACATTTTTTTGAAACGGAAAAAGACAAAACGTATTTAGGGCACGTCATCTCAAACAAAATAAAAAAGTTGAACATATCGTTCTATAAAAGTGACAA
>NC_046664.1:2721299-2724531 GCF_010883055.1 Belonocnema kinseyi | reverse complement strand
AAAAAACATTTTTTTGAAACGGAAAAAGACAAAACGTATTTAGGGCACGTCATCTCAAACAAAATAAAAAAGTTGAACATATCGTTCTATAAAAGTGACAAGTCTTCTCAAAATTGTTCATTTACATTCAAAAAAGCAAAAAGTTAAACAAAAAATCAGTAGTTCCTGCAGTGGTAACATGTGGGCCGAAATGCTCATGTGTGTAATTTTCCTAATAGCTATCGGTAAGTTTGATACTAACAACATTAAATAATCTATCAATTTAAAATGTTTATAAAAGTGTGACTTCTAAACTCGATGATATGGATTTCAGTGAAATGGAATACTAAAAAATGTTACACCTTACATTTAGAAATGTATCTACATTCAAAAATGAAGTTTAGTTCAACAAACAGTTTTCGGATATTAAGAAGGTCACAATATCATCTTCGTCTAATAATTTTAGGTACATTTCTAAATTTAGTTTGGATCATTTTCCAGTATTTTTTTTGTGAATGTGAATGATTTAAAAGCTTTCAAATTAGGCTAAAATATTTCACATTCTTCAAACTTTTAAAATCCCGTGAAAATGTGGAGAGATCTTGAAGATTCCTTGGATTTGTTTAAATATCCTAAAATATTAAAAACCATTTGAAATTCATTAAAATTTATAAAATTACGCTTAAATCTTTTGAATCCTTTGTAATGTCTTAATACATAAAAACCTCGCTGATCCGCACCCGTTTTATTCGAGCTGACCCACAATAACTAGGATAAGCGAGGTCCTAATGTTTCATGAAAATATTTTTTAAAAATCATTGGCAATTTTCAAAGTACACTAGAATAGTGAAAATCCTTTGAAATATCTTGAAATTTTGTAAAGCACTGCAAAATTTCTTGGATTTTTGTAAGCTACCTTAAAATATTTCCCTTGAATATCTCACATCCTTTAAAATCCTTTTAAATTGTTTAAAAATTGTTAAAAGCTCTTGAAAATTCTTTGTATATTTTAATAATACTGTAAAATCTTTAAAATTCTTTTAAATATTTTAAATATATTGACATACCCTTCGAATCTCATAAAATCCTTTGAAATACATTGAGATTATTGAAATATACTAAAAATGCCTTGGAGTCTTGCAAAATACCATCTAATATTTCAAACCCTCTGAAATCTTATAAAATCCCATACAAAGTTGAAAATTCCTGAAAAGATTTTACAGACCCTAAAATATTTCAAATCCTTAGAAATTTGTGGAAATCCCTTCAAACTTGCAAATGTTCTTAAAATTTCTCAGAAATTTTAAAAATACCCTAAAATTCTTTAAATTCTTTGAAAGCAATTTAAATTATTAAAATGTATTATAAATTTTATGGATTCTTTTGAAATACTCTGGAATACCTTCGAATTGTTAAAGTGTATAAAAAATTCCTTAAAATTTAAATGCTTTGAAATGCCCTGAAATTTTTAAAGTCCTTAAAAATTTTGAAAAGCTCTTCGTAATTTCTCAGAAAATTAAAAATTATTCTAGAAATTTTTAAATCCTTTAAAATCCATTTCAATTGTCGAAATCTATTTCATAATATATGGAAGAATTCAAAATACCCTAAAATGGTGACTAAAGTGATATTTTGCATTTAAAAAGTTTCTAAACAGAAATTTTCATTTTAAAAAGTAATTTGAGATAAAAGTGACTTAAGATGACTGTTTGGCAGCTCTGATTATTATCGACTATCATTCAAAGTGATTATTACAGAAATTCCCAGAATCTTCCGATATTATTTAAAACTCCTGATTTTCGTAGTTTTCCTGATATGCGGCAACCCTATGAATATGTTCGAAAAAGATCTCCATATGACTAAACAAAAGTGGTGGAAAGACTATTTTATTGCTTTTAAATTCATGAATTTTTATTCGTTTTTACAGAGTTAAGCTCTCAGGCCTCGCAGGACAATGGAAATGGGATTCCACCAGGGCATCCTGAATACCCTAAGATTTTACAGAGTCTGATAACCAATGAACACGAATCTTTCCGTCACCCACGAGAAGCACTTACTCCTGAGTAAGTCAAAGAAAAACGAAGGGCAAGGCAGTCGAAATTGGATAAATTGAGATATATTGATAACACTAAAAAGCGTAATGAAGAAAAGGCTCAGTTTCTAGAAGCCCGAGGTAAATTGCGAGCATCTTTGGTAAAGAAGACTTAAGCTGTCCAACCTCATCATCCGATCGAGCGTGATATTTCCGAAAATGAGAACGAGGCTAAACGAATGAAGAAAGAACGAAATGCTAAAGAAGCAGGTTCTTTGATTATGCAGACTCAAGCTGGCCAATCTCATCATCTAGCTGGAGCATCTTCTCCCAGTCAAGAAAATTATTCGCTGCTGATTCCAAACATAGACCCTAACCGATATAACAATGGGTGGAACTAATATCCATCTACCATAGTCGGCGATTTGAAACTTCTGTGTCTTGGCGTAATTCAGAAATAGTGTTTGTAGTGAAGAAATAATCTTAAAGAGATAACTCAAAGTTTTGAATGGTTGGCCTTATTTCTGTTCAAACAAAAACTTTTAATTGGACTTTATATAATTTTGAATACATTTAAGATCTGTCAAAAATAAAAACATATGTAACTTATAACTAAACTGTAGTTATTTGCATTATATTATTAAAATAGTTTTAATGTTTTATTCGGATCATATAGCTTGGGACCTTAATTTTTTTCATCACGAGAGTTTGCGAGAAAAGTCAAATCTTTAAGCGGAATCAACTTATTCTCAAGCTGGACAAGATAACCTTTTAACTCAAACATCTTACCTTCAGAGGGACAACCTTATTTGGTGTCATATTGGCCCAACCTATACTATACCCACTACGGTAGTCCAAAAATCGTTTTCCAACATCTAGAGCAACGAACCGCCCTCTCCCCCAAAGTTTTTATTTACGAAGAGAGAAAATCCGTTTTCTTTTTCGAAATTACAATATCAACACGTGCCATCGGGCGCTTCAAAATTCTATTGAATTAACATGGGAAAATTTTGAATTTTAAATAATAAACCCTCGGGCATTGGCGAGGTGGCACTCCATGCCGCTTTTTGTTCGAAATTATGATTATTCTCTAGTATTCCAAAGTACCGCTAGAACACGCTCAGGTATCTTTCAAGCAACTATCATAATACAGTGTTTGTCCGAAGAGTAATAGGACTCAGTCGATTTAAAAAAATGTATTAAGCCATTCGTTACAATTCT
>NC_046664.1:2719966-2721199 GCF_010883055.1 Belonocnema kinseyi | reverse complement strand
TCAGGTATCTTTCAAGCAACTATCATAATACAGTGTTTGTCCGAAGAGTAATAGGACTCAGTCGATTTAAAAAAATGTATTAAGCCATTCGTTACAATTCTTTAAAAACTTTCAAAATAGGCTCCTTCTGTGTCGATGCAGCGCTGCCAGCACGATTTCCAAGCATTGAAGGCGTCACGGAAGCCATTCTGCGGAATAGCCTTGATAGCCGCGGTGCACGCTGCTTGGATCCCCTCTGTCGTCTCAAAATGCTTGCCTTTCATCGGCCTTTTCATACGAGGAAACAAAAAAAGTCTGGGGGGGGGGGGCACGTCTGGACTGTAGGGTGGCTGCGGAAGCGTTGGGATGCCGGTCTTGGTCAGGTAGCTGTTCACAAGAAAGGCGGTGTGAGCCGGGGCGTTGTCGTAGTACTACTTTTAGTCGGATGCGATGTCTTGTCGGACCCGATTGACCCTTCGTTTGAGTCCCTTGAGCATTTGCACGTAAAATTTGGCGTTGACGGTTTGTCCAGGAGGAACAAATTCATGATGGAAGATGCCTTTGATGCCAAAAAAGACAATGAGCATCGTCTCCATCGGCGACCTCTTTCCGGCCCTCCAAAAAGGCCTGGTGCCACCGAAACACACCAGTTCTTGCTAATGCAACATCTGGGTAAGCCTGCTTGATCATATCAAACGCGTCTATCGCAGATTTACCGAGTTTCACACAGAATTGAATCGCGTACCTCTACTCTAACGAACGCTGCATTTTCGGCTTGCACCACTCACAGAAACACGTCGCGGGAAAATTCCTGTCCTGACTCTCCAAGTGCTCGGAGTCAACTAACCAGCCGCTCGTTCGTTAGCTAGGAACACCCTCTACCAAATCCAGTCGGTGCGCGCACGCTCCGAAGTACAGTCGCGGCGGAAGAAAATCAGTCCTATTACTTTCCGGACAAACCCTGTATGTCCACGTACTCCTTTCTGCTTCCACTATGCTCTTATTAGTCGTCAACGATCTTGTGAATAGAGAAGGTGCGCGCTCTCGGCACTAAATTTGTATGTGAGCAACATTATATCAACTCAATCAAGTGCCACTCATGTCAAAATACTGAAGACTCTGATGTCAATATGGAAATTTCTGATTGAGAAGAATAGAATTTGAGACAAAACTATAAATCAACATTCCTATTATGGAACAAGTTGTCGATTCCGTATGAGTGGCACTACATACCGCCCGCCGGCGATCTACTTC
>NC_046664.1:2718638-2719866 GCF_010883055.1 Belonocnema kinseyi | reverse complement strand
TCAGGTATCTTTCAAGCAACTATCATAATACAGTGTTTGTCCGAAGAGTAATAGGACTCAGTCGATTTAAAAAAATGTATTAAGCCATTCGTTACAATTCTTCAAAAACTTTCAAAATAGGCTCCTTCTGCGTCGATGCAGCGCTGCCAGCACGATTTCCAAGCATTGAAGGCGTCACGGAAGCCATTCTCCGGAATAGCCTTGAGAGCCGCGGTGCATGCTGCTTGGATCCCCTCTGTCGTCTTAAAATGCTTGCCTTTCATCGGCCTTTTCATACGAGGAAACAAAAAAAAGTCTGGGGGGGGGGGGCACGTCTGGACTGTAGGGCTACTGCGGAAGCGTTGGGATGCCGGTGTTGGTCAGGTAGCTGTTCACAAGAAAGGCGGTGTGAGCCGGGGCGTTGTCGTAGTACTACTTTTAGTCGGATGCGATGTCTTGTCGGACCCGATTGACCCTTCGTTTGAGTCTCTTGAGCATTTGCACGTTAAACTTGGCGTTGACGGTTTGTCCAGGAGGAACAAATTCATGGTGGACGATGCCTTTGATGTCAAAAAAGACAATAAGCATCGTCTTCATCGGCGACCTCTTCCCGGCCCTCCAAAAAGAAACACCGAAACACACCAGTTCTTGCTAATGCAACATCTGGGTAAGCCTGCTTGATCATATCATACGTCTCTATCGCAGATTTACCGAGTTTCACACAGAATTTAATCGAGTACCTCTGCTCTAACGAACGCTGCATTTTCGGCTTGCACCACTCACAGAAACACGTCGCGTGAAAATTCCTGTCCTGACTCTCCAAGTGCTCGAAGTCAACTGACCAGCCACTCGTTCGTTAGCTAGGAACACCCTCTACCAAATCCAGTCGGTGCGCGCACGCTCCGAAGTACAGTCGCGGCGGAAGAAAATCAGTCCTATTACTTTCTGGACAAACCCTGTATGTCCCCGTACTCCTTTGTGCTTCCATTATGCTCTTATTAGTCGTCAACGATCTTGTGAATAGAGAAGGTGCGCGCTCTCGGCACTAAATTTGTATGTGAGCAACATTATATCAACTCAATCAAGTGTCACTCATGTCAAAATACTGAAGACTCTGATGTCAATATGGAAATTTCTGATTGAGAAAAATAGAATTTGAGACAAAACTATAAATCAACATTCCTATTATGGAACAAGTTGTCGATTCCGTATGAGTGGCACTACATACCGCCCGCCGGCGATCTACTTC
>NC_046664.1:2716827-2718538 GCF_010883055.1 Belonocnema kinseyi | reverse complement strand
CCCAAAAAAGACATTTTCCAATTTTTTAAATCAGACTGAAAAATATTGTATGCTACATGAAAATAGATAATGCCAATTTTTTTGTTTTGAAAAAAATTGATTAATAGGACTACATATTTCACATTTCTCTCTTATGGAGATTAACATGGAAAATGGCATTTCTTTTTTCAAATACAATTCTGCAATAGAAGGCATAATTGTATTTGTTTGAAACTTTTGGCATTTATTTGCATAAGGATAATAATGCATTTTATAATACTTTAAATTTTTTAAATGTAATGTAAGAATTGAAAAACAGATTCCTTTTTAATCTTTTGCAGCTACTCTGCCCCCCCCCCCCCTAACGATTTTATACTAGCTGTGTGACCTTGAATCTGCGATCTTTCCCATCTTTCCTCACCTTGCTTTGCGTTATTCTCTTCCTCTATTTCCTCCTATTCTGTATCCCTCTCATGTATACCACAATCACGCCTCATTCTATATCTTTCCTTCTCCCATTTTGAACGCCCCACGTTACTCCTCCTCTCTTTACCTATGATCTCGTAGACACACGCTTGTGCAATTTTACTTCCCACTCTCTTTCTTAGTTTCTCTTCGAAATTCCAGGCTCGTCCTATTTCTTCCCACAGCATATACCCTGGGCAACTCAAACTCATTCCCAACACCCATCTCAAAAATCTCATGCAAACTTTCAATTCTCTTGTGTTGTTTCCATCCCCAGATCAAGCGTTTCCACTCTTTTTCATCCACCCACGTCTTACTCATCATTATCACATCCTATTTATGCACTTTTCCCAAAAATCCTTTGTCCTTATTTTTTAGTCCTGAAACGTTTCAGAACGCTACTTGCACGTCGCTCTTTTTGTGCAAATCTTCTTTCTTCCTTTAATTTAGGTCCTCTTGCTGCTTTAAATACCCCCGTAATCATTGAATTCCCCTTCTCTTGCTTTTTGTCTTCTTCATTCACTACCTGTTTCCTATCTCTGCTCAGTTCTTCTACTTCATCGTCCCAAATCAATATTTCTCCATTGACCCATATCCTATCTCTGCTTATTCTTGCCTATTACCTTTACACCGCAACAGTTTTCGTAACGCTTTGTCAAATCCATTATTATTGTTTACTTTTAATAATTAAATTATAGATTGATGTAACAAATAATTAATCTATTATACATATACAGTTGATAAAGTAAAAATGTTGTTATCAAAAATTATCAACTTTAAACGCTCTAACTTTTAATTCTTTAAGTTTTTAAGACCGGAAATTAATATTCTTTAAATTAAAAATTAAAATCTGAAATGGAAATTTTTGAAGAAAAAGATTACCGAATTGCGAGGCGTAACCTGAATGATGTCATAATTGTAAAAGATAACAATTCAACTGATTATAATATTAGCAAAAATTTCGAAATAGAACTCGGGACAGATTTTTCTCCTTATTATTTGTTAAATTCCCGGTCAAAAAATAAATTCCCGGTGTTCCCGGTTTCCCGGTCAGTGTTGAGTAAACTTGAAACTGCAAAGTCAAAAGAAAAATTATGATTCAACTGTTGATGTATAACTATTATTTCACGCCTACTAGTCCGCATGCTAGTTGCTAAAACCACTGTGGACCTTAAACTTTGTGATAAGAAGATACGGTTTCGCAAAATGTTAGGTAGTACACTATACTATGTTTTAAGACCGAGGATTAGCTTAATTCAAGAAACTT
>NC_046664.1:2712536-2716727 GCF_010883055.1 Belonocnema kinseyi | reverse complement strand
AGACTGTAACCACCTATCTCACGGTTGTGAGGCGTGGTTATGGCTGAAATTTTACCGCGATTTCGCTGGAAGCGGGTGCAATTTTTCAGATTAGCACCCGCTACCGGCGAAATCCTGCGGTTGTCCTTATAACAAATTTTTAATTATATATATATATATATATATATTAGGGTGGTCCCAAAAAAGGCATTTTCCAATTTTTTAAATCAGACTGAAAAATATTGTATGCTACATGAAAATAGAAAATGCCAATTTTTTTGTTTTGAAAAAAATTGATTAGTAGGAGTACATATTTCACTTTTCTCTCTTATGGAGATTAACATGGAAAATGACATTTCTTTTTTCAAATACAACTCTGCAATAGAAGGCATAATTGTATTTGTTTGAAACATTTGGCATTTATTTGCATAAGGATGATAATGCATTTTATAATACTTTGAATTTTTTAAAATGTAATTTAAGAATTGAAAAACAGATTCCTTTTTAATCTTTCGCAGCTACTCTGCCCCCCCCCCCCTTACGATTTTATGCTAGCTGTGTGACCTTGAATCTGCGATCTTTCCCATCTTTCCTCACCTTGCCTTGCGTTAATCTCTTCCTCTATTTCCTCCTATTCTGTATCCCTCTCATGTATACCACAATCACGCCTCATTTTATATCTCTCCTCCTCCCGTTTTGAACGCCCCACGTTACTCCTCCTCTCTTTACCTATGATCTCGTAGGTACACGCTTGTGCAATTTTACTTCCCACTCTCTTTCTTAGTTTCTCTTCGAAGTTCCACACTCTTTTCACTTACCTCACCACCATTTTTTCTCGTCCTATGTCTTCCCACAGCATATAACCTGGGCAATTCGCAAGTCTAAGAACGCTACTTGCACGTCACTCTTTTTGTGCTAATCTCCTTTCTTCCTTTAATTTAGGTCCTCATGCTGCTTTAAATACCCCCGTAATCATTGAATTCCCCTTTTCTTGCTTTTTGTCTTCTTCATTCACTACCTGTTTCCTATCTTCGCTCAGTTCTTCTACTTCATCGTCCCAAATCAATATCTCTCCATTGACAAATATCATATCTCTGCTAATTCTTACCTATTACCTTTACAACGTTCAATTCACGCTTTCGCTCGATAAGCCACTTTCTTCTCCTTTTTCGCCACGTCAGATCTTCTTTGATTCTTTTATTTCTTCCTTTCAGCAACTTCCTGCTCACTTTCCAAGTTTACTAAAACGTATATTCTTCGCCCTCTTTATTTCCTTCTAGTCTTCTTATCCCTTCCACTCTGAATTGCGCGCCGATGTCTCTTATAAACTTGCTAATCTCTTCCTCTGCCCTTTCACTGTCCCCTTTAAAACCCTTCACTATCATGCTCTTCTTCCTTTCTTCTCTCTCTTCCCCTTCCATTTTTCTTTCAACGTCCACCACTCTCAAGTGCCACCTTTCATTCTGCTCGTACTTGACCACCTCAGACTGACTCACTTCTACCACACTTCCTTTCTCGCCCAGCTTAGAGTTATTCGTTAGTTCTAATTTACTCACTCTCTCTTTTAGCAGTTTCACGTCCTTTTCCTAATATGCTCATTCTCTCTGCCTGTTTTTTATACTTTCCATATTTGATCCAATTCTTCCCAGTTTTGTCAAACTTTTTTGACTTCGTCTTTTACCTCTTTCCCTTGCCTCTTTATGTCACTTCTGGTTCTCTCCGGCGTTCTTTTTTGTCTCTTCGCCCACCTGCTCTCTTTTCCTTTTATCATCCCCTCTTTTTCCCCTTCGCTATCGATGTTCTCGCTGCTAATCGCGTTCGACGTTAATCGCGCTCGCCGACTGTTGCCACCTCTGCAACAAATCCCGCGACCCTGAGCTTCCCGATTTCGATCCAAGTCTTTCTAAGTTGGTAGGCCTCTCGCGTCTATGCCCCTTTCCTCGTCTTGATTCTGCCGATGGTGCGGGATGCAAAGGCGTAGAGAACGTCTCATCTGCACTGTCCTTACTGTTTGCCTCATTTACGCCGCGACCTTCTCTCTCTTTGTTATCGCTATCCCTATTTGTTTCACTCTTCTAACTTAACTCACTCTGCCTTCTTCCGAAATCTCTTTGTGGATTGCGCATAACTGACATGACTCTACCCTGTTAACTGAGCTTTAGCCTCACCTCACCCTCCCCTGTCTCTTTCCATCGTTCCCCGAATTAAAATTCTTTTTCCAAAAACTAGCCCTCCCATACTGATTTATTTAGACAATTTGTGTCTATTTCATTCCTTCTCCCTTCTCACCTTTCGAACTCCTAATTACTGCAAAGAAACCTAGTATATCACGTAAGCAAATCTAACCTCAAAATCAATTGTCAATTTCTGTATTTTTTGTTTGATTTTTCACTTTCTATCACTCCCATCATTCACACTTGTACTTTCACTCTAGCACCCTCAATCAGCACACCTTCACAGTGCTAACTCATCTCTTCACTTCTCCTCAGCCAAAGAATGATCGCACTCAAAAAACAGTGTGTATCCTGTATCGGTACTGGAAACGGAAGCCCGTGGCCCTATTAATTGATTTTTTTTCAAAACAAAAAAAAACCCTTCATTCGAAAATGTAATATTCTAACCCTATCTTAGGAAATTTTTTATTTACAAATATTTCTTTTTGATTCAAAATTCCTCTTTTTTTATTGAAAATTAGTTTTTCTTTAAATTAATTTTGTTAACTGAATATTTCAATAAATTGCTTGTCAATTTTGTTATAAAAATTTAATCTTTTTGGTTGAAAATTCATTTCTTTGGTTTAAAATTCAATCATTTCCTAAAAAGTGTGTGCAAGTTTTCGTCAAAAACTTGTTTTTCTAACTAAAAATGCTCTATTATATATTTTTTGAAAATCGATCTCTTTTAGTTGAAAATGTATCTACTGTATTGAAAATTGGTCCGATATTCGGTAAAAAATTAACCTTTTTGGTTGAAAATTTAATTATTAGGCTAATAATAAATAAATTTGAACTTTATAGTTAATACTTTCTCCATTTGAATTAATAAAACATAAACTACAAATTAAAGCACTTAAATTGGAACTCTTGAATTTTACAGTTTCGAAATTGAAGTTTCAAAGTTTTTTAATTGAGAAATGTTGTTTCAAATTCTTCATAATTTACATAGAAACAATGGAAGGTACAAATACTTTTCAATTTAAACGTTTTAAAAATTGCAGAATTGTATTGTTTTAAACAATTTTAAGCTTTTAAAGTAGAAGAAACATCTTTGGAATTTTTGTAAACCTTATTTAAAAGTCTTGAGGAATGTTGAAGTTCTTTGGAAGTTTTTTTAAAACTTCTAAATATCTTCGGAAATAAATGGAATTTTTCTTACATTCTTCAGTAAATCCTGCAAATTAAAAAAATTTGACTAAAAATAAAACTCTAAATCGTAACGTTCAAAATTTTAAAGCCTTTCAAAATTTTAAGGATTTAAAATTTTTGAAATTGAATGGATTGAAAATGTAATATTTTAGACTGAAACATTATTTGACATTTATTGAAAGTCTTTAATTAAAAATGCAAAATTATGAAGTTACTTTTGAATTAAAAATATTTTATGAAGTTTTAATTGTACATTTACAGTTTTCTGATGACTAGTCTTTTGAATTAAAACAGTAAAAGTTTAATTTATAACTTTAAAATTTGATATTTTAATATTTCGAACGGTTTTCGTAACGCTTTGTGAAATCCATTATTATTGTTCACTTTTAATAATTAAATTATAGATCAATGTAACAAATAATTAATTTATTATACATATACAGTTGATAAAGTAAAAATGTTTTTATCAAAAATTGTCAACTTCAAACGCTCATAATTGTAAAAGATAACAATTTAACTGATTATAATATTAGCAAAATTTTTGAAGTAGAACTTGGGACAGATTTTTCTCCTTATTATTTGTTAAATTCCCGGTCAAAAAATAAATTCCCGGTGTTCCCGGTTTATCGGTCAGGGTTAAGTGAACTTGAAACTGCAAAGTCAAAAAAAAAATTATGATTCAACTGTTGACGTATAACTATTATATCACGCCTACTAGTCCGCATGCTAGTTGCTAAAACCACTATGGACCTTAAACTTTGTGATAAGAAGATACGGTTTCGCAAAATGTTAGGTAGTACACTATACTATGTTTTAAGACCGAGGATTAGCTTAATTCAAGAAACTT
>NC_046664.1:2711232-2712436 GCF_010883055.1 Belonocnema kinseyi | reverse complement strand
GGACCTTAAACTTTGTGATAAGAAGATACGGTTTCGCAAAATGTTAGGTAGTACACTATACTATGTTTTAAGACCGAGGATTAGCTTAATTCAAGAAACTTCCCAGTGGGCACAAACTTTGGCGACGTCTTTACGACATCATTACGACATCTTTACGACAAATTTACGACATCCTATGTCCATGTCGTTGCGCTGTCTTTACGATGTCGTAAAGACATCGTCAGATCATGCGACTGATTTACGATATCGCAAAGACTCCTTAATGACATGGACATAGGATGTCGCAAAGTTGTCGTAAAGATGTCGTAACGATGTCATAAAGACGTTGCCAAATTTTGTGCGCACTGGGAATTTTTTTCGGTGGACTTCATCAGCTTGGAATAGATCGCAGCTCGCATTCAAGTAAGTTGAAAGACAGATTGCTAGAGGAATGTCCGTTTCTGTACCCAATCAAAGAGCCCGGTGTTGAAACCATCAATGAAGCCTCTATGAAAGCATTTGTAAAAATGATGCTCTCTGTTTACTTTTTTAAAGATGAAGAGGAAGACGATAGTACGAACTTAGTAGTTTAAGTTTATCCCAGATTCTTTTCTTTCACGCGTTGAAGCGTCATCGGAAAGGGTCTGCTCGGCGTGATAAGCGTAGTAATGAGACATTCTTGCCCGTTTACGTCGCAATGAAGTTGTATGGAGAAATATGATCATAATATTATTAATAACAAAAAGGAATTTGAAGAATTTAAGAAATTCAAAGAATTCATCTAATTCGAATAATTTTATAAATTTAAACAATTAAAAAAATTAGTCAAATAATTCAGAGAAATTTTGGATTTTAGACAATTTTGTTAATTCACGGAAATAAGATGTTTAATTTTTAGCCCAAACTATTAGACCGATAAATTTTTATTTCTCAGTTAAAGCTTATGAAACTTCAAACACAGTCGTCAAGGCATATTTTTAAAAAATTTGTTTAATATTTTTGTATTTAATAATTAAAAGTCATTTTTTTAAATTCGAAAATACTATTTTGAGACAATTAATACAATTTAGGCGAAAATACCCAGAATTAGTAGAGAAACTTGTCTTGAAAGATGTCCAGCAGTATCAGCTATTTTAAAAATTCTTTACAATTTTCATAAATAAATTAGTCAACAAAAGTTAGATTTTCAGTAAAAAATTATAAATAGCTACTTCAGATGTGTGTT
>NC_046664.1:2708470-2711132 GCF_010883055.1 Belonocnema kinseyi | reverse complement strand
AGAGACAATCTAACATAACTTTTCAATCCATTTAAAGTGTTCAGATTATGGTAGAGTACTAGCCTCTGGTAGTCTACAGGTGTTTCCACACTTTTCATTAGTGCCAGACATTCCATCTTATCTTACCTTTCGTCTCCGTTTGTATGCCCCAAGCACAACTGCTCGGCTCAGGATTCTGGGTTCAATTAGAGGTTGTATTCGGATCGGTCAGTTTACATTTATATATAAGCTATCGAGAAACTGTCCAATCTGCAATCTCGGGGAAAAAGAGGATTTGTTTCATATCTTGGCTACTTTTCCTGCGTAAGCGGATTTTAGATCTTCCATGATTCAGCAGCCTTCAATTGTCACATCCGGTGGACAATAATGGTTATAACTTCTTAAGGCCATGTGATGAGTTTAACAGCTGATCAAGTCAGCCCTAATATCAATATTTTTCACCCATATTGAAAAATAAAAGTTTAAATAACGCGGAAATTTTTTTCGGGAAATGTTAATAAATATTAAAGGATCGTTTGTGGCCTTGCAAAGAGTTGCGATCTGTTTTATCCACAGACCCTAGAAGTTGCTGATACGTATGCCAGATCAAATATGTTTATTTGCATTTCAAGCGCAAACATTAGTTTTTGCATTATTGGTGCATAATATTCGTGAGCGATTTTTGTTGGTTTGTCTCACTTTGATAAATATAAACCTCATAACTAGCCTATTTACAACATTGTAAATTGCTTGCAGGGTTTGACGACAGCACGATCTGTATTTCTCTTAAATAGAAATTAAAAAAAAACTTTTTTCACTGTTCTAATTATTTAGGACCAGAGACAAATTCTTGCATGCCTTCTATTTATCGTACCAAATTTTTAACACGATATCTCATTCCGTGTGGACGTAAGTTGGGAAAGAAAACTTCCACTGGTATTTTCTTCAATACAAATTTTCTCAAAATTTCCACCGGAACAAAGCAGAGACATGGACTTTATTACCTCCTCTTTCATTTCCCAAACTTTCAGAGCGATACCTCATTTCGTTTAGACGTAAGTTGGGAAAGAAAAATCGAAAACCAGGTTTGGTCACGTGACCCTCTCGTCACATGGGCTTAACTTTAACTCTGTGCAAGAACTCTGCAAAGTCGCCTTATTCATGTATGAAATTTGGCGTCTTCAAAAATTTATAATAGAGTCTCAGGACTTAAAATGTCACTGTATGCATTACAACATTTTTTTAATGCTCATCTTATAATTGTAATCGTCGTTGTTTCTGCATCACACTCTGTGCTTGGATTTATCAAATAAAATTTTAATTAATCTACATTTTCTACTTATTTGTATTGGCCAAACACCATGAAATAAATTGTTTTCTAAATAAAAATAAAATAAAAAATAATAATAGTATAAATGATGTATAGCTACTTCAGATGTGTTTTAAGCCGAAATTTGAAGAAAGAATATTTTCCACATGACGCATAAAAAATAAGCACAATTTCTTATTTTTCTAAACAAATTTTATTAACAAATGCATAAAGTGTCACTTTTAAATATATTTGTTTTGATTTATTAACAAAAAGGACAATAAATATATCGCTTATAGCTTTTTTGTGCCATTCCTTGATTTCCGACAATTACTGTTATTTGATTAAACAAAATCAATTAGCAAATGTATTTTTCAGTAAAAGTAATTTTTCTAATTGACTTCAGATATGTTAAAAATACCTCTTGATATGATACGGGGTTATGAAAAAATAATTTCTATTTGTGTGAACAAATTAAATAAACAAATTCATTGCTTTATCATTCTTCAGCATTTAGTTTTCGTTTATTCACATAAATAAATTCTTGATATCTCGCTGGTAAATCTCTATAGTCATTTTTAATTAATACTAAACAATTATTTATCAAAATCATTCGAAATTATGAGCAATGTATAAAAAAACTGTCAGTTCGTTTATGTTTCTCTAAATAAAATTGTGCATCATAACAGAGAGAACTTGCATAAAAATTGTACACAATTTCATAAATGACAATTTGGTGTTTTCATTAAAAAACAGCTTCAGAATATTTTGTTTATTAAATTTGTTTAAAATATATGCATCGTTTTCGAACGGCAAACTATCACAGTAAAGACCAATAAGTTATACATATTTGATTGAGTCTATTAAAGGAACTAAATTTATCTTCTAAAACATAGACAAATTATCCTTTTTTTATTAAGTTTTTAACAACAATTACTAATTCTTTATTTTTACAAAAATCACTACAGAGACCAACTAGCAAGACATTATGAATTTATTTCTCTTGAAAACAAATCTATATATTAAAAATGGCAGAACAATGAATTTCTTTATTTAATTTGTTTAAACAAATAGAATTTTTTTTATTACCTTGTATCATATCAAGAGATGTTTTCAATATAGGTGATTGATTTAAAAAAAACGGATTTCTTTTACTGAATTGCACAAACATTTTTACGCATTTGTTTATAAAGTTTGTTTAGATAATTGACAAATGATAACTATTTCTTCAAAAGTCATACCTCAAATTTTTTTCTTCAGATTTCCACTTATAAACACACATCTGAAGTAGCTATTTATAATTTTTTACTGAAAATCTAACTTTTGTTGACTAATTTATTTATGAAAATTGTAAAGAATTTTTAAAATAGCTGA
>NC_046664.1:2686517-2708370 GCF_010883055.1 Belonocnema kinseyi | reverse complement strand
AGTTCTTCATCCCTCTTAATACTTTTTTCACCTCCTCGGTAGTGATGGGTGGGCATTCTTTATCAGGTGTTATGAGGGCAACACATGACTCCTTGAAGCTATCAAGGAAGCCACAGATTGGACATGAATAACTGCTGCCTCAAAGTATTACTGAAAGTTGAAATAAAATCTAGCTGACGGTTAGACAAAGAACTTCGTGTACCTTACACTTTAATTGAAAATTCGACAAAAAGCCAGAAATTTAAGAAAAAACCGCGGAATTTTGTAGCATTTTTCTGATAGAATATTATTAAAAATGAAAAAAAAATTGTTTAAACAACCTCTATTATTAACATTGACGAACTATCACTTCCCTCTAACTGAAAATTGAACAAAAAGTGGACAATTAAAAAAAAACCGCATCTTTCTAACTCCATCCTATAAGAAAATAGCTAAAAACAATAATAAATTGTTTAAACAATTTATGTAAACAGGATTTATTTACCTGTCCTGGGACTTTTTGGACACCCTGTATATATACAATTGAAATTTTGTCGTAAGGACAACCTCAGGATTTCGCCGGGAGCGAGTGCTAATCTGAAAAGCTGCACCCGCTCCCAGCGAAATCGCGGTAAAATTTAATCCACAACCACGTCTCACGACCGTGAGATAGGTGGTTACAGTCTGTAACGGATTCAATACGACGACCCGGCAAAAATTTCGTGCACCCTGGTAAGGACGATTAGTTTAACAGAATATTCGGGGTACAATCGTTGCAACTCCCCTCTCTTACTTTTCATTCTCCTTGGCTATTATGTGTTTGTCGGTTAGTGCCGAAAATTCGATAACAAACATGGTTTGCTTCTCGACGGTATGTTAAAGTAGGAAATACATCGTCTTGGCATGTTAAAATAAAACCCTTCGTACCAGACTTTAATCCTGGTGACTTAAGGAAAGCAAAAGTTAGCTCATACGACATTGACTGATACTCCACATTTCTGTGGAAGATACCGTGCATCCTCTTATCGAAGAGCTGTTCACGAAAGTACAAAGCAGCTTACTCTGCTGCTTTCTACACAAACGCTCCTTTGTCTAGTTCTTCGTGCTTCCTGACCATTTTAAGAAGAGGGTCTCTTCCATCTGCGACTTTATGTGCTGTACCCAGAATAATCCTGTTGTGATGACATTCAAGATTAAATATTCCGCGACTACCTTATCGCCGTGAGATGTAGAGTCGCGGAACATAAGACTTAAGATACATGATTTTGTTCATGTGCATAACCTGTCGCGTCCCAATATCAAGGAATCTGAGCTCGTTCTTCGTCCATGGAACTACTCCAATCGAATTTACTACAGATTAGGAGTTTAAACAAAGAATTGAATACACAAACAACAAGAATAATACTCTACCAATTGAATGGATTTTTAACCATATACATACTTGAATTTGAATAAAAAAAGATAAAAAATTTAACAAAAAATAGAATTAGCACTTGTTTTGCAAAAAATTAATAAATAAGCAAAAAAATTAATTTTCAAATGGAAAGAAGAATTTTCAAAACAAATACATTTTTATTAAAAGCCGAAATTTCCACTAAAACAAAACTCTCTTTTAACCAAAAAACAATGAATTTTTCGTCAAGGAAAGTAATTTTGAAACAAATATTTTCCTTAAAAAATACATAGTTTCAAAAAAATTTATTTGCAAAAAAAACGAATTATCTACAAAATAGGTAGTTTTCAAGCATGAATGCCATCGTAACATTTTCATAAAAAAAAAATAATTTAAAAATTACGAATTTACCAATAAATTTTAACCAGATAGTTGAATATGTTAACTAAAAAAGATTTTTCAACCAGAAAGGCAATAGTTTAATTTTTAGCTAAAAAAATTTTTTAAACAAAATCATCTTTATTTTTTACCAAAAATATCAGTTTTTAAACCAGAGGGAAAAGTTTCCACCAAAAAGGCGAACTTCACTAAATTAGTTGATATCATAACAATGAATTTCAATGTTTATTTAAAACAATTTTTCTCATTATTCGCCTTTATGGTTGAAAATTGATTTTTGAACTAAAAATTTCCTTAATTCGCAGAAGGGCTATAGAAGGAAGGGCTATTCAAGAGTTTCACTGTAATATTTTTCTCCTAAATACAGAACTTTTCAATTAAAATTTGCCTGTAAACCACAAAGGAATAGTAAGGAGTTGTGTCACCCTATGTTTTTGGAATGGAGAGGTCGAACCACGAACGTCCAAGAACTCGTTAATGTTTGCCAATGCGCATGTGCGCGGAGCTGGCCTTGGTTATCTGTTCGTGGCAAACATTAACGAATTCTTGGACGCTCGTGGTTCCACTCCTCACTTACAGAAATACTACTCCTTACTATTCCTTCGTGCTGTAAACCAAATTGCAAATAGTAAAAATAAAGAAAGTACGATGGGGTATTCACTCGTGTATTACTCCGTACACTTCTCATCTAATAATGCTTAAAAACGCGTAATTTCCCGGTATTTTCTTACCCGGTACTCTTTACTTTCTTCTTAAAATTGGAGAAGTTTTTAATTTGAATTGAAAAAAATCTATTGCATTTTTTAAATTTATTGTAATAATTGGTTATTTATTATAATTTGAAAACTTTTAATTTTAATGTAATTTTATGAAACCGGGAAATTTGGGGAAACTACTGTTAGTTATGATATCATTTGATGCAGAATGCGTAATTCGACAATCTTTCACATTAGAAATGTTCTATTTTAGATCTTAATTTTTAAGCATACATTTTAATTTAAGGCCATGTATTGAGTGGGTCACGTGAACAGATTTCTACCTTAACGCTACTTTTTTATTTCCCAACTAATATTCATACGAAACGTTACATTGAGTTGAAAATTTGGGATACTAAACACGAAGCACTAAGAATAGTGAGTCTTGTCCTACATTTTTATAATTATGAAACAAGTTTTTTATTGTAAGTCATTTTTTTTTGCTTTTTTCATAATTTTGAAAATCAAAGACCCGACCAACCTTTCTCAGTGCTTCTTATTTATTATCCGAAATTTTCAACACGATGTGGCGCCTTGTGTGAAAATAAGTTAGGAAATAAAAAAAAGTGACGGTAAGGTAGGAATTTGGTTTCGTGACCCACTCATCACATGGCCTTAAAGATTTTTAAAATGTGATTATAAATTAATTATTAATTTTTTTAATCAAACTGGACTTTAAAATTTTTTAAGTAAATAATTATTGCTTTTATACTACGATTCAGAATGAGTTTCAAATGTTGAAATTTTGTGTTTTTAACTTGAAAAGATTAACTTTTTTTAATTGCAAATTCTTATTAGTTAAATCAATGTACACGCCTGATTGAACCACTTAGTCGTAGATTCCGGTTAGTTACATGCGACCAGTAAGTCACACCTTAAATTAATTAATTTATTTATTAAAAAATTTAGTTCAAATCAAATGTAAATGAAGGCTTAGTACAAAGTAGCATACTTTAATATTAAATGACGTATAAATGTTATCGACTTTGTAAATAGATTTTAAATGTATTTCCATAATTTTGTAATGTGCTGCCTTATCATAAGGGGTAATCTATAACTCATAATGATGTAATTTAGTTTTATAGAAATGTTACCCTAATACGTAAGTAAATGAATTTTCGAACCAAAAAGCATAATTTTCAGCCAAAGAGTTCAACATTTAACCCAAAAGGATCTTTAATGGAGAGATAAAAATAGATAATAAAATTTTTTATTTTCAAGCCAGAAAAAATAACTTTTTATCGTAATATTTTAATTTGAAAACGAAACATTTAATTTTCAACAATATACTTGCATTTTGGTGTAAATGTTAAAAAAAAAATTGTGATCAATATTCATCAGAGAAGAATATTTATATTTCCATTTAAGCAAAATAATATTTGATTTAAACAAATGTGACAAAACATTAAAATTTTTAACTCAAAAGTTGAATTTTTAATTAAAATGATAAATCTTCTTAAAAAATTGCTCACAAATCTGGTTAAATTTCCACAGCAATTTAAAGAAAATAAAATTTGTACCGAAAGAGAAAATTTGCAACAAGATAGTTTGATTATGTATCATTATTATTATTAAAGAAAACAACATTTAATGGAAAAATTAAATCTTCTTTTCGAAAAATGTATTTGTAATTGTATATTTATTTTCTGAATTACCTCATAATAAAAAACTACAATCCTTTCTTCAGAAATTCTTCTCTCTCACGCGTTGTTAGGTTTAAACTAGGATTTTTGTTTTTATATTATTTTTTATGGATAAAGTAAAATATCCTACAAGTTTTCTTTTAGAATTTTCTCGTATCTAGCATCTTTCGATTTCATATTGGATTTTTTTAATATTCATTTCTATTTATATTTCATTTTACTTTTAAAGTAATTTTTACGATTAAAATCAAAACTACGACTTCTATCAAAAAGTGATTTATTAAAATTTGGTAGATGTGTTTCAGGTGCACAATTTTTTTAAACAATTTTTGGTGTAACTTGTGTCGTTTTTACGAAATTTTTTTTTAATTTTCAATGTAATTTTTCACGAATAAGACAAGGAGAACTCAAAACGCAGCTCATTACGGCGAGGGAGAGTCGCTAGTGCATTTTTATCATCCCTTATGATATTTCAAGATTTTTGCTTTTCTTTTCATACAAAAAATAAATAAATTTTTAAACGCAGCACGAATCATTCCTAGCTTGTAGCGTCAGTTTCTTATCTGCGCGGAGGAAATTCATAAGATTGATTTTTTTTAAATATCAATCTTTGTGTGTTGATTTTTATTCTATCGTTATTTCAGTTATCGTTATCGTTCAGTTATCCTCCTTGTGATTCTGACATCTTGGAACATTGTAAAAATAATGTAATGATCTATTCACACAGACCGAATTATTTAAAAAGTTACAATTTAGGCTTTAAGGGATTATATATGAATTTTTTAATCACAGCTAAACGTCTAAAAATCTTCTTTTTATTTTTACAAAATTCATTACAAGTTACATATCCAAAAGAATTCAAGATTTCAAATTGAAATCATTCCTTCGGCCAAACGGCTCTACGGGATAATAGACGAATTTTTATCTCAGCCAATCGGCTAGAAACAAATATATCCTTGCCAAACCGTAAGAGATAATAATTTAAAATCTTGTTCAAATTTGAAATGATAAAAAACCTAGTTGACTAGTAACCAACTGTTACCTTTTTGCCTCAATCAGTTTCGTACAACCCAACCTTGATAACCCTTAGGGTCACTCTAGAGTCGATTGGGGAGGCACCAAACTGCCATCCCTTTTCTGGATTGTTTTAATTTATATTTTTGTGGGTAATGTATACTCAATTTCACCTCATGAGAGGGGAATGACCTAATGCGGTCAGTGCTTTAAATCTTTATTTTTTATTTCCGTTTTTAAACTTATTTCCTTTATAAGCTAAAGGGTTTGAAAGTAATCGATAATAGAGTGAATTACTCTAGTTAATATAAACAAACAACATACATTTATTTCTTTATTGGGATGACTCTAGTCTCTAGGCACTCGTACACTTTCTCACACTACGACGCGAACGAGCACCTTAACTGTTTAACTCCCCACTTGTTCATTTACCATTGCAGTAGAAAAGTTGTTGACCTTCTTAAGGCCATGTGATGAGTATCACAGCTGATCAAATCAGCCCTAAGATCAATATTTTCTCACCCATATTGAAAAATAAGAGTTTAGATAACGCGGATTTTTTTTCAGGAAATGTTAATAAATATTAAAGGATCGTTTGTGGCAATGCAAAGATTTTGAGGAAGAAAAAAGTTTATTTATGCAAATAATGATTATCGACTGACACATTTAGGTTTTACGGCAGAAGTTTGACTTTTAACTTTCTCTGACGGTAATTATGCAATCTGCATTACCCACAGACCCCTGGAAGTTCGAAGTTGTCTACTCGCTGCAACAGTGCTGCGTTGACACAACTGTTACCAGAGTGATGCGTATGTCGGACCAAATATGTTTATTTTCATTTCAAACGAAAACATTAGTTTTTGCATTATTTGTGCACTATTCTAATTATTTAGGACCAAAGACATATTCTTGCATGCCTTCTATTTATCGTGACAAATTTTTAACACGATATCTCATTCCGTGTAGACGTAAGTTGCAAAAAAAGCTTCCACTGGTATTTTCTTAAAAAAAAAATTTTTCTCAAAATTTCCACCGAAATAAAGGAGAGACATGGACTTTATTACCTCCTCTTTCATTTCCCAAACTTTCAGAGCGATACCTCATTTCGTTTAGACGTAAGTTGGGAAAGAAAAATTGAAGACCAGGTTTAGTCACGTGACCCTCTCCTCACATGGCCTTAAGGCATAAAGAAAGGAATGTATGTTTATCTTTCCTTTATTTAATTCCACATTTTTCAACCACAATTTCAAATGGTAACCGTTAGAGAGGGACTCTTGATCGTTTCGTGATTTGATAAAGTATCCCAATCACCATTGGTCCCTACTAGTGATATTATTTTAATGCTTCCCGTGTTCTTTCGGATAAGGACCATAAGGATTATTTTACATCCTCTATACACTCGGTTTCGATTGACTCTGTCGGGTCACGAGATTGTTTTCCGTGAATCGCTTACAAATATTGTGGGTTGGCGATATGGCGTATATAATTAGTTCGCGCGCCTCCACATAATTAAGGTTGCAGTCTACCGCGCGGACTTACACTCGTAACCATGGAGCTAACCCTGAGGAAAAGAATTTACAGACCTTTTACGTTTAACGTGGAGCCGTTAATTTAGCGTTCGATCACCACAATTCTCCACACCTTTACAATAGGCCGATGACGGTCTCACTATTGTTGACCTCAGATATTAGCTATTCGAGATCCCGAGGTACCGTGGGGTAACCGACAAACACTGAGAAAACATACTTGTTGAAAATAACCAAAATTCTGCTGAAAATAGCCAAGTGAGACTGCTAATATAGCACCTGCAAACTTCGTTGTAAAATTTAACCAAGTTGTATTGGCTAACCTTTTTTGATTAAAATTAGCAACCCACTTTGTTACGTTAGCCAAACTCATTCTGTTGCGGTAGCTAACCTGATCGGTTACTGTGACCAATGTACTTGGCTGTCACAACCGACTGCATTCTCACTGCATTCACTGTAATAATATTCTATAATAATAATCTAAAAATAATTCTCTACCTAATAATAATGTTTATTGATTAAAAATAAGTAATTATGCACTACAAACATCAACTTATTTATTTTAAAATTTAAGTGTTAGAAATAATAATTTTTCGATTTAGGGGTATGTGATACTTGGTCGTGTGGTCAATCGGGTATAGTTCAGTAAAAAAAAAAGAATTCCGAGATACAATAAAATATCATAACGGACGGCCCTCGACTGTCTTTGAGGCATAATAACAAAGTATATAACTACATAACTATTTTTTGACGCGCAAGTGAATCCTACCAGTCACTACCAAAAAAGAATGGAGTCGAAGCGAAATTACGTTAACAACGATGCTAGCAATGGCTCCTTTCTTAACTGCGCAGAGAACGGTCCCTTCGACTGTCCTCACTGCGACACCTGCGCAATTCTGCTAACATGATATCTCTAGTCGTTTAAAAACTCGCAACTCAACTTGGTTCAATTTTACCAAGTTCAAAAACACTTGGTTAAAACTATCAACTTCAATTTGTTAGATTCAGCTAGAAAGAATGTTAAAAAAGAACCCAGTAATTTTGATTGATTAAAATCAGAAAATATCCTTGAGAAAAAATAACAAGCATGGTTGTGTAAAAAGTCACTAGTTTGATTGTGAAAATATAACTACTTGGTGCAACTTGGTTAAAATTGATCACGAAGAATTTGTTTGCTTTTAACCAAAAAAAATCGATTTATTTTAGCAAAGAACTACTTATTCAAATTTTGTAGAGTCAAACTCGGTTCTGACCAGCAATTAATGCGTTATTTTTTACCATTTGACTTTAACCGTTTTAGCTCGGCTGTGATAGCAACAAGCACATGATTACTTACAGCCATCACTCTGTTTCTCAGGATTTCTGCTGTACGATGATTGCCGATCTGAAAGCGTCGGAAAACTTCGGTGGTCTTCTATTTATATCTAGATCTCCATTTGAAGGAAATTGGCGATTTTTAAGTTTCGCGTGATCCTTCATTTCATGCATGCGTCGATTTTGAGGTTATGTTTTTCAGGTGTCTATAGTATGGATATTATTACTATTATATATATATATTATTGATGTTGATATTATAATTATAAAATGTGATATTAATTTTAATAAATAATTGACTAAATTCTAATAGAAATAGTTAAACCTTCGACTAAAACAATTAGTTTTCTGCAAAAAAAAGATCAATTTTGAATAAAATACATAAATTAACAAAAACATGTATTTAAATTGTTTTCAAGATAATAGTAAAAATTTTGAACAAAAAGTTAAATTTTCACCCAAAAAGCTAAATTGTCTACCAAAAAAAAAAGGAATTTTTAATTAAATACATGAACTTTGCACAAAAGAAATATATTTTCCATCAAGACTAATTTTCTATACAAGAAATTAATGTTTAATAATAGTTAAATTTTCGACAAAAAAGATTAATTTTTAACACAGTAGTTCCACTTTCAACCAGAAAATATGAAAAAAATCATTGAAATTCTTTGAAATCGCTTTACATTATTGAAATTAATTGCAAATATCTTGGAATGTTTTCAAATATCATAAAAAGTTTTTAATTCTGTGAAATCTCTTACAATTTTCCAAAGCTCTTGAAAATTCCTTACAATTTTAAAAATTCCTTGGAATATTTCATATCGTTTAAAATTCCATACTAAATTATTGAAAACATTTGAAAATGCCTTGGAATCTATTGAAATATTCTAAGATATCAAATTCTTTAAAATCTCATACTAAATTACTGTCAAAAATTTTAAATTCCTTGGAACCTTATAAAATACTCTCAAATATTTCGAAACCTACACAATCTCTTGAAAGACCTTGACATCTTTTAAAGATTTCTAAAGTACTTTAAATTATTTTAAATAAGCCTGCTAAATTTTTAAAATTCTTTAAAATTTCTTTAAATTATAAAAATAAGTTGAAAATTCCTTGACATATCTTTAAGCATCCTCAAATATTTAAAATACTTAAAAATCTTTTGAAATGTATTTTTTAAAGCTCTTGAAAATATCTTGAGATTTTAAAAATACCCTGAAATATTTCAAATTTCCTACTCTAAATCTTGCTATTCTAGTCCACCTTCTCTCTCCCAACCGCTTTTCTAGATACTTCAATTCCAAAGTACTTTAGAAATCTTAAGCAAAAGTTATAGGTATTTCAAAAGAATTTAAAGGATTTGAAAAATCTGAAAGAATTAAAAAATATTCCGATGAATTTTCAATTGTTTACAGTAATTTAGTATGAGATTTTAAAGGATTTGAAATATTTCAGGGTATTTTTAAAATTTCAATATATTTTCAAAGCTTTAAAAAATTTTAAGACACTTCAAAATATTTTTAAGGATTTAAAATATTTGAGGATGTTTTAAAATATATCAATGAATTTTCAACTTATTTTTATAATTTTTAGGATTTTCAAAGAATTAAAAAAAATTTAGAAGGGTTATTTTTTCAAATTCCAAAGTACTTAAGTAATCTTCAAAAAAAAGTTCTAGACATTTCAAAAGATTTGGGAGGATTTGAAAAATTTAAAAGAATTAAAAAATATTGCAAGGAATTTTCAATTGTTTACAGCAACTTGAAATGAGATTTTAAAGGATTTGATTTAACTTACGATATTTCAATAGTTTTTGGTGGATGATTAATCAATTTAGTTGCCAAAATTTTTTCTGAAAATTTAACTATTTTCTGGAAAATTCTTTTCGTTTTTGGTTAAAAATTCATTTTTTTAAACTACAAATTAAACTCTTCTTCTCCTTTTTTATTCATAATATGTACCACAAGGGTTTACATAACTTCCATTCCTTACAATCTTTCCACTTATATATATTTTTTACAATCTTATCCTTTCTATATATACAATTATTTTTAACTATTTACATAAAGTCTTATATCTAGTTGCTTATTCGTGTATTTTAATAAAAATTCCTTTTTCAGTATACAATTTAGCTTCCTGAATGAAATTTTAACTTTTTGTTCAAGAATGTCTGGCTGTCTGTCCGTCCGTCCGTCCGTAAACACGATAACTTTTGAAAAAATGAACGAATCAAATTCATCTTTGGCACACTTTTTTGAGGTCCTAAAAGAAAGGACGAGTTTGTGAACCAGCCGTTTTTGATAAAAATTCAAAAAGTGAGCGCATTTTGAAAATTTTTGAGACAACTTTTTTCTGAATTTACAAATTCTATGTACGGATATTAATAGTGTTAAAAAGAGGAAACAATTTATCCCAATGACTTTTTTCGATAAAAAGAAAATTCTCAGAGTTATAGCGTTTTCAAAATTTTGCCAGTCAACCGAAAATCAAAATTTGAAGCCGAAAAACGCACGATATGAAAAAAAGTAATGAGAGGAAAAACTCTTATTCCAATTATCATGGACAAAGGCTGATTTGAGTGACGAAGGCTAATTATAAAACAGTGTGGCTAGCACAATGCTCCTCAGTTCTTCTCCTCTTCGTTCGATCACTGGCTTTTTTGAATTCAGTAGATTGGCCCCCAACTTTCGATCCAGCTGGTTGTTGGGTGACTGAACAGTTTTAAAAAGAAACATCTTATATATTTCACTGACTTCACTGATTTTTATTTAAAGAGTAAATACAAAATTTAGCAAACGATTCATTCGATGATAAAGTCATCTATTGACGTCAATTCTAGTTTCACTGATTTAGATTTTAAGAATATAGTAATTCTTAAAATCTAAATCAGTGAAACTAGAATTGACGTCAACAGATGACTTTATCATCGAATGAATCGTTTGCTGAATTTTGTATTTACTCTTTAAATAAAAATCAGTGAAATATATAAGATGTTTCTTTTTAAAACTGTTCAGTCACCCAACAACCAGCTGGATCGAAAGGTTGGGGCCAATCTACTGAATTCAAAAAACCCAGTGATCGAACGACGAGGAGAAGAACTGAGAAGCTTTGTGTTAGTCATACGGGTTTAGAATTAGCATTCGCCACTCAAATGAGCCTTATTCGATGATAGTTGAAGTAAGATAAGAACAAAATAAAAACACGGAAAATCGAAATTAAAAAAAAATTTAATGAGTTACGTTTAAAGTTGATTGCCAAAAACATGAGAGGGTTCAGAGTCAACGTTAAACAGTTTAGAGACTATTGTATCAAAGTTGCAAAGCGGAATGTAGAATTGCACCAGTGGAATATGATTCCCACAGCAGTTCACAAGATCCTTATTCATGGAAATTTAATTGTAGAGTGCGCCCCATTGCCGATTGGTGAGCTATCACAAGATGCACGGAAGTCAAGAAACGAAGAAATAAAAGCATTACGAGAAAGGTTTGCTAGAGAATTTTCCAGAGCACAGAATGGGCGAGATGTGTTTTAACGACTCCTTGTCTCTTCTGATCTACTCATCTCAAGTCTCGGCAATATTCAACCAAGCAAAAGTAAAAGTTTGTCAGAAGAAGCTATAGGACTTTCACTGCTTGCGAATATCCCCAAAAACTTTGATTTGATCGAAAATTGTCATGAATCTTGTGATTCAACAAATACTACAATCACTAATAAAAAATGAAGACTTAAAAATAATACATTGAACGAGTTTTTAAGCCCTGCCCTAATTCTGTCGAAAAAAACTTGACTCGGAATTACTTGACTCCAGGCTTAAAATAATTGGTTGTGTACGTTACACGTCCTTCAAACCAGGTGGAAGTGGATTGTATTTATTTAAACCTTATAACTTGAGCGATAAGAATAAAAATTGGAGGCGATACGAATCAAATATTCGGATAATTTACTGCTTTATTATTTCCAAATTAGCCTCTTTTCAGGTAACCAAGATACCATACATGATATATACTATAATAAAATATAAGAATTTTAATGAGATATATTGTTAGGCAAATTCTTTATTAGCTTACGAATCAGTTCATCTTGTAATTGCGAAAATGAGGGTCGTTTATATTTTGGTCCTAACCGCAATGGTTATCTTCAACTGTATTGGTAAATATAATTCTACAACAAATCTCTAATTTTCAAAACTTTGTTAAGCTCTCCGAATTTAAAGATTTCTGCGTCGTAATCTTTTTTCTGTCCAATATAATTTTATCAAGCGAATTTTCGGGAACGAAATCTATTAGCACATTTCATAATTTATTATTCTATCAAAGTTTTTGATGGAACCTATAAAAAATCTTGTGCAAACAAGATTTCTATTAAATCCTATGTTTCGGAATGCGGAAAATGTTATGAAATTCTATTCGTACAGAAATATTATATTTTTTCATTAAAATGTTATAAACTTCGGACAATTATTAAATGCATTTTTAAAATTATAAATTCCAGAATGTTTTTTGTATTTTCACAGAAATATCATCAGGTGTGCCACCTAAAACAATGGACCTGCTAAAAAATTTCGGGAGGAGTAACAAACATGCGCAAAATCAAGGTACAAATGGTTAAAATAAAAACTGATAACAGGAACATTAATTGATAAGCATTTTTTTAACTACTACCCTGCGTGAAAAAATTTTGCATGGCTCAAGCATGGCAAGACACTTGGAAATATCGGGCAGAAGCGTAGATCACGGCTGAATGGCAACATGGCGCAAGCCTTGCGCCTGTCCGTTTCCCATGCTTAGGACACGCTAAGCACATGAATATTCTTAAGAACATGTAAGTGTAAGAAAAAATTAGCCTGCGTTGACAATGAAAATCTCATGTTTGCCAATAGCCAACACGTTTCTAAATAGTAGGCTCGCTACCCGGGTGCACCGCACCGCTTCGCCCACCAGGTAGTGTAGCACATTTTCTTTATAGAACTTTTTAAGAATTTAAATTTTGCCAATTGCCAAAATAGCTACCATTAGTGAGTCGACAATCTGTGTGAATCTAGTGACGCACTAGGTAGCTTCGCACGTATTCAACGAGAATTTTTTCAAAATTTAGATTGTTTCAACCGCCAAAATTACTAAAAATTGTCAGCCGACGATCCGGGTGCACCAAGTCGACCACCAGGTACTATCATACGTATTCTACGAGACCTTTAAAAAAATTCAAATATCGTGAATAATAAAAACAATTCTAAATGGTTAGTCGACAAACCGGGTGCACCAGGTCGCGCCTCAGGTAGCTTAGTACGTGATCCGCGAGAACATTTTCAAAATTTAGATTGTTCCAACAGCCAAAATTACTAGAAATTTAGAGTCGACCATCCGGGTGCACTAGGTCGACCACCAGGTAGTTAATTACGTATTCTACGAGAACTTTAAAAAAATTTTAATATCGTGAATAACAAAAAAAATTCCAAATGGTCATTCGACGACCCGGGTGCACCAGGTCGCTCCATAGGTAGCTTAGAACGTATGTTAAGAAAACTTTTTTAAAATCTAGATCATTTCAATAGCTAAAATTACTAAAAATTGTGTGTCGACGTTCCGGGTGCTCCAGGTCGAACACAAGGTACTAGGCAGTCTGATAAGTCCCTGAAAAATGAAACACGGAGACGTTTTTTTGGCCAAAGTCGGTTTTATTTTTTAACATACTCTCCTTTTAGGTCGATACAGCGAGTCCAACGATTTTCTAACTTTTTGATACCGTCCGAAAAGTAGTCGATCGGAAGGTCTCCAAAATACGCCTCAGTTTCAGCTATGAGCTCCTCATTTGAGTAAAAACGCTTACCGGTGAGCCATCTCTTCAGGTTAGGGGACAAGTAATAGTCGCTGGGGCCAGGTCTGGAGAATACGGTGGCTGAGGAACCAATTCGAAGCCGATTTCATGCAATTTTGCTTGTGCAGCTAAGCATGAATGAACAGGCGCATTGTCGTGATGATAAAGCGGTTTTTTCTTTTTCAAATGCGGTCGTTTTTCGGCGATTTCGATTGTCAATCGGTCCAATAATGATGGATAGTATGCTCCGGTTATGGTTTTACCTTTTTCAAGATAGTCCACGAATATTATGCCATGTGCATCCCAAAATACGGAGGCCATAACCTATCCGACCCATTGTTGCGTTTTTGGACGCTTCGGAGCACTTTGGCCCGGTGGAACCCACTGTTTTGCCTGTTGCATTAGATACCTCTCTCAATTTCACTTTGGGATCATTCAACATCATATCATGGATTTTTTCAACATTTTCTGGTGTAGTGACCTCTTTTGGGCGCCCAGATCGTTCAGCATCAACTGTGCTCGTACGGACACAACGAAACTCGGTAAACCACTTATGAATCGTTCCAATTGACGGTGCAGAGTTCGGGGAATACTTATTCAGCTTGGCCTTGGTCTCGGATATCGTTTTCTTGCGAAGATAGTAGTGTTTGATCAAAACTCGAAACTCAGATTTTTCCATATTAAAAAAAACTCGGAGGTTAGTCGCTTCTCAGTGCTGTAACTTGTAAATGCGTAAACATAAATGGCTAAAGTTTTGACAGGCGTCATTTGAAGGATAAAGCTCCACGAAAATGGTTCACATTAGTGAATACTAATGCCGTCTTTTAGAATTTTCAGGTACTTATCAGACTGCCTAGTAGTTCGAAACGTTTTCTACGAAAACATTTTAAAAACTTTAATTTTTTCAACGATGAAAACAATTAAAAATGGTGATTTGATGACCTGAATGCACCAGGCCGCGCCTCAGGCAGCTTAGTATTCTACGAGAACTTTTTCATAATTTAGATTGTTTCAACAGCTAAAATTACTCAAAATTGTGAGTCGACAATCCGGGTGCACCAGATAAAGCATTAGGTAATATAATACGACTTCTACGAAAACTGTTTTAAAATTTAAATTTTGTGAATAATGAAAACAATTCCAAATGGTGAGTTGATGACCCGGGTGAACCAGGTCGAACCTCAGGTTGTTTAGCACGTATTCTGGGAGGACTTTTTGAAAATTTAGATTGTCCCAACAGCCAAAAGTAATAAAAATTAGAGTCGACCTGGGGCGCAGCCTGGTGCACCCAGGTCATCAATTAAAAAAGGTTCTCGTAGAATACGTGCTATACTACCTGGTTTGCGATACAGTGCATCCAGGTAGTGAACTTGCCATTTAGAGACGTGTCGTCTATTGGCAAACCTAAGATTTTCATTCTTAATGCAAGCTCATTTTCTCTGACACTCATGTGTTCTTAAGAATATTAATTTGTGGTTACCGCGTCCTAAGCATGGAAAACGGACAGGAGCAAGGCTTGCGCCATGCTACCATTCAGCCGTGACCCATGCTTTACCCAGAGATTTCCAAGTGTTTTGCTATGCTTGAGCCATGTGAACTTTTTTCACGCGGGACATTAAAAACAATAAAGAAATCATTATAACTGGGGCTGATAAATGAAATCTCGCAGTTTTAAAGGACAATAACCTAATAATGTAGGCGTAAAATAAATTAACGGTTCAGGTTGAGCATTTAGAATTTTTTCTGTTTCCAACCGCGGCGATTTCGACCGAACCACGGTTGTTGCTGATGTATAAAATAACAGCGGTCGATTGAGTCAAGTGACTTATCAGATGTTATCAGATGCCAGGTGCATGAAGCGGACCGTCAAACCTAACCCTAATCGGTTATGAATACAAAAGTTGGCCCAACTTTGGCTGCTGATCAACGACAGGCCAAAATCGGTCCGAATTTAGACCGACGCTCCTGCTCTGGGTGCTAATGTAAATTCACACACATGATATCTCATTCTGAGGCAAATATAGAATTATATTAATGGAATTATGAAAAATTATAATAGCAAACGTTTTCTAGAACTGACATAAACTTGATTTATAGAATTACTTATTCTTGCATTCTGGATTATGTTGCACGAACAAGTCGTTCATGAATCATAAGATTATATAACATAAAGACAATATCAGACCAGCTGAAAAGTATCATAAAATTATCTGTCAGAGTTTAACACAAAAACGTTAAGTTGATTCTAATGCTATAAAATGGGATGATATTTACGTTTTACATGAGGAACCCAATTATCATAAATTTTGTTTTGTCTAAAATGTGTTTTTATTAAAAGGGAAGCAATGAAAGGCATGAACCTTCTTTCAATTTTACATTTTTTAACGAATCTTATATGATCGTAATTCTCTAATCATGTTAGATTTTTCATAAATGGTGAGGTACACTGACGAACACTTGAAGTATTCTGCCCCTGCTGTTGACATATATTCTTCAATTTAAATACAATTTAAAATAACTATAATAAAACAGAAAACGTAATGAAATTGTGTGATCCATATTAGGCCTATAACTTGACAGGTTTTACATTTTACACACTCACAGAAGTCTCAATGTTTTAATTTTGAGCATGTGATTTAACTAAAATTATTCGCGAGCTGAATATTATGTATAGTATATATTCATAATATTGTAATACTTTTGCGATTGAAATTTCTTTCAAGGTAATCTTATTAATAATTTGTGTTTTTATAAGTGAGATGACGTTTGTGTAAGTCTAAAGAGTTTATTAAAGTCTATAATTCATTTCTACATTTACATAATTGAAATCGATTACGTGCACTAATATTTCTGTGCAAATGCACAAACATCTTGTAAATTATTATCAATAATGCAAAAATATTTTTTCTTCCAAAATATGTAATTTCTTCTTTCTTTTTACAGAGATAAGTTCACATTTCAAAATTTTGCCTAAAGGTGCCCCTGTTCCAGGTGATCCACGTGTCGGACCATCTTTCTCTTCTGATAGACAACATTCTTCTGCCATTTCTCTTCTTCCTGATGCCAGAATCTCTTCGGTCAGTTCTTCTTCTCATTCCGAACCTTCTCTTCGTTTAAGGTCTCGCTCTCCTTCAGACGTGAATAGAACTTCATCTACCAGTCTTCGTTTTTTTAACATATTCGGCTATGGACTTGATCAACTTGAATTTATTCGACTTACTCCCTATAAAAATCCACAAAGGCAATTTAGACTTCAAAGATATACTTTTCCTCAAAATAAACAAATTGAAGTTCTCGAAGGACGGAATAAGTATGGGCCGATAACAACCCAAGAACAAATTGTATTATCAACATTCGATGGGGACGTTTTTGCGATATTGGAATGTACTGATACTCTTGCTGGAATATATGTATACAGTCTTGGCATTTACTCTAAAGTACGAGTAAAGATCAACATGTTAAGTGGCAAGGTTACCACATTGACCACAGAAGAAATCAAGGAAGTTCCTGTAGGCTCCAATCGAAAACTCTCATATGGCTATAGAGTAGAGCATATAAACCGCAGCCATGGGTGAGTTACTTTATAAAAAGTATTATAGTTCAATCCCATTTTGTAGTCTTAATAACAAAAAATATACATTACGCTAATGTCTATCAATAGTCATGGGTAGCATACAAAACAAACTTAACTTTAATAAAATTTTTCCTTTATTTCTATTTTTAGTCAATCTTTTCAAACAAAGTTACTATAGTAGCTTCTTTAAATAAAACTATTACTTCAGTCTCTTCTCCTAATTAATTAAAACAGAGAATCTAAGAAATTTAAATCACTTCTGTTTTCTTGCTAATTTCAATGAATTTGTATCTAATTTGTTCTATCTACTTGACTTATTTTTAAATGATCTTAATTTCAAAAAATTGCAACTATTTATAACTTTTTCTAAAATTGTGACTTTTAAAACATATTTTGAAAGTAACTCAAACAGCAAATGAAGTGTCCGTGGTCTAAACCTGTTAACTGGCCTTTTTCCCGTATTTACTTTTTTTTGTATTTTCTGAAACATTTTTTATATGTAGTTAATATCCCGTCAAGGAAACCGCAAAATCCTTTTTCGTTTCTTCTTAATAGATTTTCTAAAATCGCGTTTCGGTATATATAGAGCATAGGTCCGCTGTTTAAACAACTTAAATGCATATGTCGTCTAATGGAAAATCCGCGCTTTTTCTCACATCGACTCAGTTTATTCGTAAAATAGGCCAGTGAGACATATATCTGTGTATGTTCAGTTAAGAGTATGTTGTTGTCTGCGGATTGCTGTCAAAACGAAGTTACGTGACGCTTCGCTATTTCTAACACTTATCAAATTTTGGCAATAAACTATTTTAAGTTTTTGCAAGAAGGTCTATGATCGTCATGCAATTTCGAACATTTTCTCGTTTAAAACTTTCCCTCAGCTTAAAAACGCAGAAAAATGAAAACGCGGGAAAAACAATAAATAAAATTGATTGTCTTGCCGTCCAGCCAAGATATGCGTCTAGATTAAGTGGTGCTTTTAGACTATATTATTTATGTTATGACGGGGACCATCATCTTAATCGAAGAGCATACCAGTCAAAGTTTATTTGATTAAATACTGAATCCATTATGAGTACAGAAATATAAGAGGTCGTGCTGAAGGCTGGAACACGATCTGGAAGAAAACATATGACACCGAAGATGACAGCAGACCCATCTTCCGACGGTATAATCTTCTGAATAAAGGCCTAGAGGGAAGATAACTCCAAATGTCAATGTACAAACACTGACAGTTTGTACACAATGCGTAAATGTTACCGTAAGTCGGCCGGTCGCTAAACACCGTCCAAAAAAGGGGCGGACACTACCAATACAGCACATAGATGCCGCGCAGTTCATGAGAGGCAGCACCGGTTGATCTCCGTTTTAACCGATGGCCATGCTCTATCAATCAAGGGAGGCTACCGTAACTATCGAGCAGGTACTGTTAACACAACGCAGCATCGCCACTGGGAGCGGTGTGAATCAGTACTGATCTGACCACTGTGTCAGACCCAACGAACCCTGCATTCCGTCGTTTTTGAAACTGCCTCACATCAGCTGAAACTTGAGCCGACCATATAATGACAAGCGGTCAGACAGCCAGTGAAAACCGCAGTAGTTCGTAGGCTGGATACAATTGATGCAGAATACGCTAGTACAAAGACTTAAATTGGTGAAGTGAACTCATTGGATGCCTTCGGTTGCAACCAGCCAATCAGCAGGTCTAACGCTGATTGGCGTCAGGAGGTTTACGGGAGACCATAGTTTCAAGGATACCTTGGCCAGTAGAAAGGATGAACTACCAGGCTAGAAGTGAACTGGCCGAATAGCTACGAGGTAAGTGGCCACATTTTTCATATTAAGTGCGTGTTACCAGCTTCGACTCCAGGCTACCACACGGTACGACCGGGAGTGACCACGTATCTCCAAATTTTTATGGCGAGGGCTCCATAACACAGCTCGCGACCCTCGTGCCAGCGTAAAATTGGGGAAGTCTGATTCAAAGCTTGGCCATAGAATAGTTGAGGCGTACGTCCCTGAAATGTATAAAGTAAAACGAGTGTGCGTACGCGACGATAAACGCCGGACGGCTTTTTACGCACCCAAGTCTTTTGAGCGGTCATCTTGGGTTGTCTGTGTGTCTCAGTATAGTACATAATCGCCAATCGTCTTTGACCGTATAAATAAATTAACTTCACAGTAAGATTGTAAAAGTTTTGATCAGGGATTTTGGATATTTATGTTCGTTGGAACTCCCTTTTCTGTCTCATGTATGATACGGTTAATTAAGCAATGGATCAAACTGTCAGCCGCGTTAATGCCGGATCCAGAGAGGCTCAGATAGGGGTAACCCTGCCTGGCGCCACAAAAAATAATCAATAAAATTTGGGGTTGGTTCGTGGGTTAGAATAGCACGACTCACGGATTTAGCGATCCTAATATAAAAGTATGGGCAGGTAAGTGGCTAGACATCTTTATAGCTAGGTTGCCACTCGGGGCCATCGCAGGCCAGGTCGTGATAAACTGACAGGACAGGTAGTAATTTGGTAAACCTTGCTATAAGGTTAAGACCGTTAAATCCCTGTATATAACATATGAAAGCCTTCACTTTTCATATAACGTTAAATTTTGATGGAAAAGTTATAAAACTAACGGTAATCATTATTTTTAGCGAATCAGCATAAAACATTTTAGAGTAAACAGACATTAAAAATTGCCAAAATGTCTACGAGTTTCCTTCGCCGTGTAAAATTTCTGAAATTTTTAGTTAACAGGTTTAGACCGCGGACCTTTCAAATATTGTATAGTTGCTGTTATTAAAAATTCTATCTACGAAAATTCCTTCTAATGCAAAAAATAAAATAAAACTTTATGCAAATTCAGAAAGATTAATGTCTAGTTAATGTAGCACTATTATAATATTTATCATAGCGGTCCATTTTCTTATTTTTTTTCTGACCATCAACATTCTTCTGCCAGGTCCCTTCCTCCTGGACAGCCGCCACATAGTTCCAGGCCCACTTCTTGTGCTAGCTACATAGCTTTACCTACCATGCTTCCTTCATCTGATGGATCTGGATATGCACTTGACCAACTTCAGTTTATTCGGCTTATCTGCAATAGGAATGAGGACCAGATATTCGAGCTGCAAAAATACACTTTTCCTGGGGATAAATTAATTTTAATTCTCGAAGAAAGAAATCAGTATAGATCTATACCGATCCAAGAATTTATTGTATTGACATCAGTTTCAGGCGAAGTGTTCGCAATTTTGGAGAGTATTGATAATCTTGCTGGTATATATAGATATAATTCTAGCACTCGGGCCAAAGAACGGATAAAAATACACATGCGAAGCGGAAACGTTACCCCATTGACCAGACGTGAAGTAGGGGAAGTTCCAGTAGGTCGCGCTCGTCCGATCTACTATAATTTTAAAATACAGCATGTTATTTACAATCCTTCACATAATCTACTCAATTAGAAGAAGTGTTAAACAAAAAATCTGCTTCGCGCTAGGACATATTTACACCTTGTACTTTTTGCCCGGATATATACTCTTTGCACTTGGAATGCTGGAATAAAACTTTATTACTAATATAAATAAATAACTAAACTAAATATACCTAAATTCGTATTTTTAAAGATACAGTTACTGAAAGCTCTATACATAAAAAAATATCCCAAGAGTGTTCTTTCAGATATTTTATGAAATGTTATAGAAATCCTATTAAAGAATGGTTTAATAAATGACGAAAAATGTTCAAAATACGATTCCGGCTAAAATTTGTAACCGATTATAATTTTGATGCAAATACATTCTTAAGAGATCCTTCGAGCCTAACAAAAATAATTATTTTTTCCTTAATTTATACACAGAGTTGGAAAAAATCATAAAGTTTAAGATATTGCTACTATAATAACATGTAATTAACTAAAAATGATTGATATTAGTGTTCAATCAATAGATAAACATGCGTGAAACATAACCTAATAGTTTTTTATAAATTATTAAATTCTTATTAACAATTGTAATGTTCTGAACAATGTTAGGTGATTCACACATTCTAACCATTCTTTCCGCGGTCTACCTCTGGGCACGCTGCCATTTACTTTACCTTGATACACTTGTTTCGTTAGTCATTCATTTGGCATTCTCTCAACATGTCCGAACCATCTTAATCCATTTCTTTCCCATGTGTCTACTAGCGTCTCTTCTGCACCACATTCTTTTAGAATTATCTCGTTACTTACTTTGTCCATTAGGGTTTTCCCGCTTATTATGCGCATGAATCTCATGTCAATTGCGTTAATTTTACTCTTATCTTTGTCTTGGTAAGTCCATGTCTCGTTACCGTATAGTACAGTCGGTACAAATATAGAAGTATGTATTGCCATTTTAGCTTTATTTGATATATTTTTACTTCTGATAAGGGGACCTGCTCTACCAATAA
>NC_046664.1:2683129-2686417 GCF_010883055.1 Belonocnema kinseyi | reverse complement strand
TGCATAGTGTTTTCTCACTCTTTCCTTCGAACACCATAGTTTTTGTTTTATTTGCGTTAATTTTGAGGCCCATACTCTTCATGCTTGCATCTAGTTTATTCAGCAGTCTTTGTAGGTCTTCGATAGACTCTGCCATAACAACCTTATCATCTGCGAACGCTAACCCTCGTACCCTTACTGTTTCGAGATCCGCACCCTCTTCGTCGAAGAGAGCCATTCTTAAACACTTGTCCATAAATAATATAAATAACCATGAAGACATAACGCATCCTTGTCTCACTCCTTGAATAATATCGAAACAGTCACTCAGTTTCCCATTCACTCTTACACTCGCTTTTCTACCTGTATATATTGTTTTTATAGCTTGTAGGATCCATCCATTGACTCCATACTCTTTCAGGACTTCCCAAAGTTTACTTCTGTCAAACCTTGTCAAAAGCTTTTTCTAGGTCAACAAATGCACAGAAAACTTTTTTTCCTACTCTCAAACTTTTTTCTGTTATTTGCCTTAAGCTAAATATTTGATCCGTACATGACCTTCCTGGCATAAAACCACTTTGGACTTCCCAAATCTTTGCTTCTGTTATTTTCATTACCCTACGAATAAGTATTTTTGAATATATTTTACTTACAGTGCCTAATAAGCTTATCCCTCTGTAATTATTACACTCACTGTTATCCCCTTTCTCTTGTATATTGGTACGATAATAGCTTCTTCCCAATTGTCTGGGATGTCTCCCATCTCGAAACATAAATTTATCAATTCGCAAACTCTATGTGGTATGTACTCGCCACCATGTTTAAGCATTTCAGCGTTAATATCCGCTACTCCGGCAGCCTTACCGTTTTTCATGTTCTTAATTATATCCCTCACCTCAGTGACACAGACTTTTTCAATTGAGTTTTCCATCGCATCGTATTCAACATCGCAGTTGTGGTGTCCTATAGCTTCATCTCCGAATTGTTTCCTAACATAGTCTCTGAAAGCCTCTAGTATTCCGTCTGCATCATATACCATTTCCCCCCTACTATTTCTCATGTTGACAATTTCTGTACTTTTGTTTCCTTTCATTTTTTTATAAAGTAGTTTCCTGCTTCCTTCAAAGTCGTTTTGTATTTTTATCTCTTCTTCTGCTCTAATTGTATCTTTACTTTCTTTAACTAATCGTTTAAGTATCCTGTTTTCGCGTCTATAATCATTTCTACGTCTACTTATTTCCTTATTGCTAAGACCTGCGTTGTTCAAAGTTCTCTTGTACGCTTCTCTTTTTGCTTTTTGAGTAGCCTGAATTTCATCATTCCACCACGCATCACCAGAAATTCTTCCGACAACTGCGGTACCACACACTTCGATCGTGCATCTAACAAGGATATCCCGTAAAATTGTCCAGGCGCCCTCTAAATCTTTGTTTTTTATACGGTCCTCCCATGTTGCCCTATCTATGCTTTCGATTATCTTATTTTGGAAATCTATTCTCACATCCGGTTTCTGTAGGTTCTCAATTTTTATTCGCGTTTATTTTGCTTTCTTGGGTCTATTTTTTCTCCAAGTCTGACCTAAGTTAATTTTTGAGATCAGAAGGTAATGATCAGTATTGCATTCAGGAACCCTCATGACCCTTGTATCTTTGACTAACTCTCTAAGTCTTTTATCCGCAACAACAAAGCCAATTATACTGCGGCTATTTCCTTTAGACCAGGTGTACATGTGGATCATTTTATGCCTAAACCAAGTATTTGTAATAAACAGACCCCTTTCTAAGCATAGACCAACTAGTTTATCTCCGTTATAGTTTGTTCTTGGATCCACCAAAATTACCTAATAGTCTTTCTGTATCCTGATTTTGGATGCCCACCCAACCGTTCATGTCTCCTAGTAGAATTATTCTTTCCCCATGTTCGCAGATGTTTATTGTGTTATTTAAAGTGTCCCAGAAGACGTCTTTTACTTCTCTTGGATCACTATCAACCGGCGCGTAGCATTCTATAATAAACAGTCTTCTGATTCCTACTTTCATTCTAGCCCACAGCAGTCTGAGAGACACGAAGCTATGGTCTCCGAGATGCTGCTTTGCTCTTTCATTCAAAATGAGACCTACTCTTTGTTTACCATGTGATTCACAGTCTATTCCTGACCATATTTCACATCCGCCTTTCTACACGCCGTTTTTTATGTCTTTACTTTCGCATCCCTTTTTCTTTGTTTCGAGCACGCATAAAATATCTAGTTTCTTCACGTCCATAGTTTCACGTAATTCCTTTACCTTGAGATCATTTACTCCCCTAGCATTCCAAACACCCAGTCTCCATTCGTCGCCTGAAACATGACCTTTAGATTTTCCGTGTGCATGCCTTTTGTCATTGAAAGTTCCAGTCCTTTCCGAGGCTATTTTGTAGTTTGTATTATTCATTGTTTAGATTATACGCCCAACTAACACCTTTATGCAATAAGTTTATTTTCTGAGTCGAAATCATGTCAAAGTTAAGTATCAAATCGTCATATGGTGGAGATTGTAGTTCTAACGTCAGTTTCACCAAAAAAATCAGTTAATAAGGGAGGGTTGGGAGAGAGGGGGAGGTAGAACTGGAACCGAGAAAGTCGTCTTGGGTTTGTGTTTTTGTTTTCATGCTGAGAAGGTCACCAGCCTTCAGCAGCGTTGTTATATATGGAAGTTAGTATCCGGCCGTCTTCTCAGACCGTCACGAAAGACACACACACATATATACATATCTTTTCTTGTGTGTTCATGTTAGGCCTATATCTTTGAATTTACAATGAAAAGCGAGTCCCCCACCCGGGTTCAAAATCTCGGCGTTGTTTTTAGTTTGTAGGTGTAAATTTCCTTTGTTTTCTTTCTTTTATCGTGAAATTATAATGAATTGCTATGAATTACTTACTTTAAGTATGTTTCCGGATTTCCTAGTAACTGCATATCGATGCACAATTTTAAGAAAGTGCATTTATACCAAACTGAAAATTTTCTATTTTACTTTTTCTCCAACCGAGTATATAAGAGACCGCTCTCTTTCAGATTTGCCACAGAACTGTTAAGGAAAACATAAGATAATGTAAGGGTGGACTTACGACTGCGTCATATCCGAGAGTCGTTAAAAATCGTCCTGTTTAAGATTCTCCGAAAACACATAAATACACACACACACTTATATATATATATATATATATATATACTTGTGCGGCAAACCTGCAGATCGAAAGTACAAGGTCACTCATGTATTTTACATGGACGATCTTAAGATCTATGCTAAAAACAGAGAGCAACTGCATCT
>NC_046664.1:2680498-2683029 GCF_010883055.1 Belonocnema kinseyi | reverse complement strand
TCTCTTTACTTACTCTTAACATTACTCATAAATAACACTACTTGACAGCCTTTTTCTCCACCATATCTCACTATGATTTTCCCCATTTATTTAGGGCCACTAAACACGAATACCATACTCAAAAATTTCCTGATGGAAGCGTTTTCAATATATCAATCTGCAAATTTTTTTTACTTTTTAGACTTTTATTGGCGTTTTTGAGTATATCTCGAGTTCCAATTGATTGATTTCCCTGCTAATATTTGCGATTTCTATTCTTACCAGTGCTGAACGACGCTATTGTTAGTGACCGGGAATCTTTGCTTGTGGTTTGATTTTTAGAGCCTGTCTTTGAGCAGAGCTGCATAATTAGGGTACCTTTTCACGAAGGCCTGTTTTTAATTAATCACGAAATTAATAATTTTCATAGGATTTATTTCTAGCTTCTTTTTTGATCCAGGGCAAATTTGATTGGTTGAGAACCTAGATACGAACTTGATATGTCAAACTAATTCATCAGTTTCTTCAAACTTGACCTCCGTGGAAGGGTACCCTAATAGGTCAAAAGAAAGTGGAGCATTTTTTCGGGATTAAAGTGATACTTGCGTGTGTTGACACCATCATAATTATCTCCCTTGGTTTTGACGGGAATCTAAACGAAGGAGCGGAAGCAGCTTATGTGATCAGAACAGTTGTCATTGAAGGTGACAAGGTTTCTCAATCGGCAGAAATCAGAATGTTTTTGCGCTTTAAGTCGGAGATCGAGATCCTTTCATTGCAAGGAAGCTGAGACTATGGTGAGTCAGAAAATTTAGTGGGGCTCAAACCTGTGCCAAAAAACCTGGGATGTAAAAGAAGAGACAAAGTATACGAGAACTTTAATTATTTACAATTCGAGGATTTCACTTGGTTTTAATTCGAGAGAGATATGGACATATATATATATTTAAAATTTAAAAATTTGTCATTAGAACAACCGCAGGATTTCGCCGGGAGCGGGTGCTAATATAAAAAATTTCACCCGCTCCCAGCGAAATCGCGGTAAAATTTTAGCCACAACCACATCTCACGACAGTGAGATAGGTGGTTACAGTCTGTAACTGAATCAATACGACGATCCGGCAAAAGTTTCGTGCACCCTGAGAATACGGGGTGATCCAAGGACTACCGACTTATACATTTTTCCCGCATGTGTTTTAGCATATTGCTGACACGCAGGGATGCTTTTCAGGCTATTAACAAGTGAAAGCTTGGCACCTCCAAGAGCGCCGATAATGAGGACGATTAGTTTAACAGAATATTCCGGGAACAATCGGCGCAACTTCCTTATAAGGTCTCTATACCTCTCTTTCTTTTCATTCTCCTTGATTATAATGTTTTTGTCAGCTGGTGCCGAAAACTCGATAACGAACATGGTTCGCTTCTCGAAGTCAAGAAGAATCATGTCTAGCCTCGAGTGTGCAACAGAAACAATTGTCGAGAATATACAGTTCCAGTATATGCAGCACTTCCCATTCCCGACCATTGAATCGATTTCCCTAGGAGCACTTAGATGAGCGATATTAAGGTGAATGCCGTAGGAGTGACAGAGATGGTAATAAAGCACTCTTAGTGCCGCATTGTGCCTTTGAATGTAGGTCGTTCCCGCGTGTGTTGGACAACTAGATAGTATGTGAGCTAAATGCTCGGGCTGTGCATGGCACGCGCTGCAGCTGTCATCGGGAATGTCTTGGCTCAAAGTGTGGCGACGGTATGTTAAGGTGGAAATGACACTGTCTTGGCATGCAAAAATGAAACCCTCTGTACCAGACTTCAATCCGGGCGATTTAAGGAAAGCAAACGTTAGCTCACAAGACATTGACTGATCCTTCACATTTCGGTAGAAGATACCGTGCATCCTCTTATCGAGGAGCTGTTCACGAAAGTTTTTCTCTTGTGATTTTTTAATCCGGACGTTCAGAAGTGAGTACTCGAGATAGATAAGATTTGATGCATTTTGCTCACCCCTAATCCTGAAGTCAAGTCCGAGTGTTTTCAGCAGCCTCCTCCGCTGCTTTGCAGAGAAATGCTCCTTTGCCCACTTCTTCGTGATTCCTGACCATTTTAAGAAGAGGTTCTCTTCCATTTGCAACTCTATGTACTGTACCCAGAATACTCTTGTTGTGAAGACATTCAAGACTCAATATTCCGCGACCCCCTTGACGGCGTGAGATGTACAGTCGCGGAACGGAAGACTTAAGATGCATGCTTTTGTTCTTGTGCATAACCTTTCTTGTCCCGATATCAAGAGATCTGAGCTCGTTCTTCGTCCATGGAACTGCTCCAAATGAATATAGTAGTACGGGGACGGCAAGCATGTTCGTTGAAGATACTTTGTTCCTCGCCGACAGTTCGGAAGACCAAATCTGTCGGATGAGACGTTTTTATCTGCTTCGGAGAGTATCCTTAGGGATGTCACATCCTGAATGCGGCTCTGTGGCACGCCCAGGTATGTATAAGTCTCTCCAGCGCAAAGGTGTCGTATGGCGCTTCTATTAACGAGCTCAGGATCT
>NC_046664.1:2653010-2680398 GCF_010883055.1 Belonocnema kinseyi | reverse complement strand
TGGAACTCAGCAAATGGCTCGGCTGCTCCCACACAAGGAGTAACTTAGTGAGTCCTAACGTGAACAATGCTCAAATTACGTCTACTTCACAAACTAATCAAAATACTCCAGTAAATAATAATCAGCCTACGGTGATAAAGGGGGTGCATCATGTCCTTCAGAATAATAAATCTATTTGCCTTTTAAATAATCACGATAGGTTTTCAGGTACCACTTTACTTGTTACGGCAGTTCTTGAATTGAAAGCAGACAATGGTAGATATGAAAGTTTTCGAGTATTGATGGATCAAGGATCTGAATGTAGTTTTCTACCTGAAAGATTTTTGAAGTTATTAAAATATACTTGTCATAAAATTAATACCCAAGTATATGGTGTAGGTGGATAATTCATCGGTACCGCTAAAAAGCTAGCACAAGTATAGTTACATCCGATGGAGTCAAAACGTACTCCTATTCCATTACAAGCCCTCGTCTTGTTCAATTTAACTTCATACGCTCCTCCCAAATGGCCAGATCAGACAAATCTTAGGGAATTAAGAAATTTCAGCTTAGCGGATCCCGATTTCTTTGAATCCAATAGAATAGATGTTATTTTAGGAGCAGATAGATTTGGATCCTGCCTACTACCTGGATTAAAACAAGATATTCTCGGTTCATTAACAGTCCAAAATAGTCATTTTGGATGGATATTATCAGGACATATTCAACAGTCTGAAATAGGTCGTTCAATCTCAGCCTGTCATTGTACGGCTTCAGAACTATAAGATAATTTATCTCGTTTCTGAGAGATGGAAGAACCTCCTTCCCCATTCTCTTTGACTAAGGATAAGATTCGCTGCGAGGAGCATTTCGTTGATAATTGTACTCGATTGCCCTCCGGTCAGTATATGATCAGATTACCCTTTCGAAATGGTCCTTCCATCTAAATCGGTAATTTCTTGGCTAGAGCTAAAATTATTTTTGAAAAGAATCTAGCCCGTTTAAAAAATAAATCCGAACTTTTATCTAAATACTCAGCTTTTATGTCTGAATTTATACAATTAAACCATATGAAACTGGTTAAAGATTTTACCGAATATGATTCTTCTGAGACTGTATACCTACCTCATCATCCTATCATTCGAGATAGTAGTTCTACTACTCATATATGTGTAGTCTTTAATCTCTCAAGCCTCACTTCTAATGGCTCTTCTTTAAACTCGCACTTGCATATTGGTCCGAAATTATTAACAGACTTAATTTCAATCATCTTACGTTGGCGCATGTCGCAATTTGTTTTTGTAGCTGACTTTGAAAAAATGTTCCGACAGATTAAAGTTGATCCACGTCACTGTGATTATCAGCGTGTCTTATGGAATTCTCCAGAAGGTAATCTCGAAGCCTGGCGCTTAACCACCGTCACATATGAAACAGCTTGTGTCCCGTACCTGGCTAATAGGGTTGTTAAACGATTGGCTAGTGATGAGGGATATGCTTTTCTAAGAGCAAAGGCTGTTTTAGAAAATAACCTGTACGTTTATGATGTTCTCTTCGGCGCTGATACTGTCGAGGAAGCAAGTGAGATGCGAGTACAGGTTTCACATCTGATGGAACTAGGAGGTTTTCATCTTAAAAAATGGGCCTCAAGTAATGAGTCGCTGTTATCTGATTGTCCGCAAGGCGATCATGAAAGAGCTTTTAATTTTTTTCCGGGGAGGATATACAGCTGAAAGTTCTAGGATTACATTGGGATCCTCCCACTGATAATTTTAAAATTCGAGTAGAGACTCCAAGCATTGAACAACCTTCAAAAAGAAAAATACTTTCGGTAATAGCTAAACTGTATGATCCTTTAGGCTGGATTCCACCGGTTATAATCGTAATTAGAATCCCAAGATGGACAGGCCATCTACAAACTAGCTCAGTGTATGAATTGCATGGGTTTTCTAATGCTTCTGCGAGAGCCTATTCCGCCATAATATACCTCCGCATTCTTCAGGAGAGTGGTGAGATACAAGTGGTCCTATTATTTGCTAAGACAAAAGCAGCACCGATTCTACTAGTCACTATACCAAGATTAGAACTATGTGGTGCTCAGTTACTCGCAAAGACATTAAGTTATATTATAAATGTTATGGGGTTTCAAAATACCCCATTATACTGTCACTCAGATTCAACTATAGTTCTAGCCTGGCTAAGGAAACATCCTACGACTTGGGAAACTTTTATTTCCATTATAGTTTCCATCCAACTGCAGATAATCCTGCTGATTGCCCTTCTAGGGGTCTGTTACCAGAACAGGTGCTGAATCACCCCTTATAGTGGCGAGGACCACCTTAGTTATCTCATAATTCTGTGATTTGGCCTAAAACCATACCTCCACTTCCTGAAGGAGTCGATTTAGAAAAAACGCGACCTCTAAAAGCACAATTTACGCATAATGTAGTGATGGAAAATGTCATTTTACAAGATATGGTCAATCATTCAGCTTCTTGGCCCAAATTAATAAGAATCACTGCATTTTGTTTGCGTTTTATCAAGGCTTTTCGTAGAAAATGGGGAAATCTATCGCATTCTGATGAATCACCTTAGTCTCTATCACTCGAAACTTCCTAAATAAAACAAGCATCTTTGTTTTGGATACTCTATTTACTGAAAATCGCTTTCGCAATTGAAATTCGCACTTCAAACAAGCGAGAACCTATAACCTCTAATTCGCCCTTGAAGGCTTTAAAATCATTCTTGGATATTTCAGGATTTCTTTGCCTACTCGACCACAGCTGGAACAAGCCGGCAACAGAGAAAGAGAGGCGACACTAAAACCAACCGCAGGCAGGCATCCAATAGATGAAGAGCGATGCTTTACGACCCGGAGAAACATCAACACCAAGTTTTCTCACAAGCCTAAAGATCTGGCTGAAATGGACGACGAGCTTCGTGGACATTTTTCCGGAGAATCCGACCTCTAGGCTATCAATTATTGTTTGTATAATGCAGCGAGAGCTTTGGCCGATGCAAACCGTAAAACAAACCCAACGGCTGATCATAAGACCAAAAGACGAATGCATCAACTTGCTATAAAGATTGGCTGAGCAAGACAGTACGCGTCCCGCATTCAGTGTGTAATAGACTACATCACATCTGGAAGGAATTTTACCGCCAAGGTTCGAAAGTTCGCGCGCGAACTCCGGACCCGTTATCATACACTTAACAAGTCAAAGCTGCTGACCATCAGACAGCATATTTCTGAGAGAATACGGATACTATCTGACCCTAACAGAAGTCTAGAGCGGAGGGAGAGGTGGGTCAGAGAAAATCAAAATTTTCTCTCTGACTCATCTCGACCCTTTCAAGACCCTCCAGTTACTGTCGAACACCCACCCAAACCAGAGGAGGTCGAAGTATTTTGGAGAGAAGTCTACGAAGTTCAGCATAGACTGGACGAAGACTCAGAAAATATAAAGAACTTCAAGGAGTCATGTGTTGCCCTCATTACACCTGATAAAGAATGCCCACCCATCACTACCGAGGAGGTGAAAAAAGTATTAAGAGGGATAAAGAACTATTCCGCACCGGGACCAGATTGTATCAAAACCTTCTGGTAGAAGAAGTTTTCTTCAACCCATCAGCATTTGGCCCGTATTTTCACCTCATAGCCGGATGTCGGGAGAACCTACAATTCGGTAGAAGTGTTTGCAAAGATGCAGCATTCTACCAGCGTGACCTATCGATGGCCTGGATTGATTATCGGAAAGCTTTCGATTCGACATCCCATAGACTTATCATCTGTCTTTTGGAAATCTTAAAAGATCATCTGCAAATAGTTGGGTGCATAGAGAGATTGATTTCGCTTTGGAAAACCAGATTTACTATCTCATCTGGAAAAAATCGTGTGACAACTAACAAGGTCACCTTTCAGAAAGGTGTCTTTCAGGGCGACACCATGAGCCCACACCTCTTTTGCTTTATATTATTGCCACTATCTCTAGCACTTCGCCATTCCGACGGGTACTTGTGCGGCAAACCTGCAGATCGAAAGTACAAGGGCACTCATGTATTTTACATGGACGATATTAAGATCTATGCTAAAAACAGAGAGCAACTGCATCTAGCTCTGGGGATTGTCGAACGATATACTAAGAAAATTGGAATGGAACTTGGGTTAGAAAAATGCGCCATGGTTTATTTGAAGCGAAGAAAACTTAATGGCATTTCTGAAGATCCCGAGCTCGTTGATAGAAGCGCCATACGACACCTTTGCGCCGGAGAGACTAACACATACCTGGGGGTGCCACAGAGCCGCATTCAGGATGTGACATCTATAAAGGATACTCTCCGAAGCAGATACAAACGTCTCATCCGACAGATTTGATTTCCGAACTGTCGGCGAGGAACAAAGTATCTGCAACGAACATGTTTGCCGTCTCGGTACTACTCTCATCATTTGGAGTAGTTTTATGGACGAAGAACAAGCTCAGATCTCTTGATATCGCGACAAGAAAGGTTATGCACATGAACAAAAGCATGCATCTTAAGTCTTCGGTTCCGCGACTGTACATCTCACGCCGTCAAGGGGGTCGCGGAATATTGAGTCTTGAATGTCTTCACAACAGGATTATTCTGGGTACAGCACATAGAGTTGCAAATGGAAGAGAACCTTTTCTTAAAAAGGTCGGGAATCATGAAGAAGTGGGCAAAGGAGCGTTTCTGTACAAAGCAGGGGAGGAGGCTACTGAAGCACTCGGACTTGACTTCAGTATTAGGGGTGAGCAAAATGCATCAAACCTTATCTATCTCGAGTACTCACTGCTAAAAGCCCGGATTAAGAAAGAACAAGAGAAAAACTTTCGTGAACAGCTCCTCGATAAGAGGATGCACGGTATCTTCCACAGAAATGTGAAGGATCAGTCAATGTCTTGTGAGCTAACGTTTGCTTTTCTTAAATCGCCCTGATTGAAGTCTGGTACGGAGGGTTTCATTTTTGCATGCCAAGACGGTATCATTTCTACTTTAACATATCGTCGCCACATTTCGCGACAAGACTTTCCCGATGATAGTTGCTGGGCGTGCCATGCACACCCCGAGCATTTAGCTCACATACTATCTAGTTGTCCAACTTAGGCGGGAACGAACTACATTCAAAGGCACAATGAGGCACTAAGAGTGCTTTATTACCATCTCTGTCACTCCTACGGCCTTAACCTTAATATCGCTCCTCTAAATGCTCCTAGGGAAATTGAGTCAATTGTCGAGAATAGGAAGTGCCGCATATACTGGAATTTTATATTCACTAAAATTGTTTCTGTTGCTCACTCGAGGCCTGACATGGTTCTTCTTGATTTCGAGAAGCGAACCATGTTCGTTATCGAATTTTTGGCACCAGCTGACAAAAACATCATAACTAAGTTAAATGAAAAGAAACAGAGGTATCGAGACCTTATAAGGGAGTTGCAACGATTGTACCCCGAATATTCTGTTAAATTGATCGTTCTTATCATCGACGCTCTTGGAGATGCAAAGCTTTCACTTGCTAATTGCCTAAAAAGCATCCCTGCGTGTCAACAATATGCTAGAACACTTGCGGGAAAAATGTAGAAGGCGGTTGTCCTTGGGTCGATCCGTGTTCTTAGGGTCCACGAGGCTTTTGCTGGATCGTTGTATTGAGTCCTTTACAGACTGTAACCACCTATCTCACGGTCGTGAGACGTGGTTGTGGCTGAAATTTTACCGCGATTTCGCTGGAAACGGGTGCAATTTTCCAGATTAGCACCCGCTCCCGGCGAAATCCTGCGGTTGTTCTTATTAGAAACAAAAATGTGATTGAATAGATACTGTATAAAAGCCGTCCAATTTTACCATTGCTTTTTACAAGTTAGTAAATACTGTTATTTTGTTTTAGTTAACAAAAAAAAGTGAGTAAAATTAGTTAGCTTGTACCCCTCACATATCCCATAGTTTAAGAATCTGGATTCCTAAGAAAACGAGGATTATTGAACACTAATAAACAAGTAATAATACTTTTTATTTCCAACACTTCTTAGTATGTTTAAATAATGGATTGTAAAGCTTGGTTTCAACAAAATATTTTCGTGCATTGGCCTTACATATTATTCTTTTTTCAAAATGTACATCAGTCAACCTGTTAAATTTAGACAAATTCAATAATGTTGCATATGAAAACAATCTATCAACAGGTGCTGTTAATGACAAAGGAGTGTCTTATTTTACAAATAACTTCTTTACACTGGGAAAATCATGTAGAATTAAAAGCTTCATTGAGGGTTGTTGAAAAAATCTCATTAATTCATTCTCTCCTTCTGATTGAGGTACTAGTAATGTAGCCGATCAAAAATATTGTGGCCTTTCACCGAAATTAAAAAAATCATCTTGCTCTCTTTCGTATTCTTCAGCCACAGGTGATTTTCTATTGCGTTAATTCATCAGATTTTTTATTAAATTTCAAAATTTACGACATTTAAATTAGACCAAAATCCAAATTAAAAATCCCATTTAACGTCCAATAATCAAATTGATGCAAATTTCTGTTAAACAAAACAAGAATCCAACGACCAAATTTGGACCATAACGAATAAAGGAAAACCAAAAAAACCCTATTGTAATCTGAAAAAAAAAAAATAAAATAAAATTTCCGGAAAAAAATAAAAAAGAGGAAAGAAAAATGAGAAGGCAGCCAAACTGATCCCCTTCCTTCTCTTTTTCTTTCTTTCGTCTTTTTTATTTTTATGAGCATCAAATTACAATAAAATAAAAATAAAAAACATAGATAAATAAATTTGCATTAACAACGTTTCGGTACTCGTACAGTACCCTTATCAAGGCAAGAAAATTTTAAGTGATAGAAATTAACAGCACCCACGAACAGGTGCTCTCTCTTTGATACCTCAGAAGCGAATGAGGGTCAGTAGACCAATCTTTTGTAAACACAATATAAATATCTGTCACAATTACATCAGAAATAGAGAAAGTAGAAGAAAAACAAAATTCATGAAACAGCTACGTTGTATGTAATTAATCATATTAGCATAACTTTTGTTTAACCCATCCAAATCGGTTTTTAAATTAATAGATAAATTTTTTTGTTTTTTTAATATAAAGCATTTCCATGAATACCCTCTTTCTCTCATTACTTTCACTATGCAAACTTTGAACATTATCCCAGTCAAACTCATGGTCAACATCAACAAATAACTTTGCATGTCGGGCAAGAACACTTTTATAACAGCGTCCTAAACGAACATCACTTTTGTGCTCCTCTATCCTAGTATTAAGAAGTCTGCCAGTTTCTCCCACGTAATTCATCCCACAGATCTTGCAAGTGATCTTATAGACAACACCACCCTTTAAAAATTATCCAAAGGATCCTTGCAGAAATATATCACCGAATCTATTGTAAATGGAATGCGGAAAATAGTATGAATTTAAAATTTTTTTAACATGAGTTCAATAGTTTTAGAAATTTGACCAAAAAATGGAAGAACAAAAGTATTAAACGAACCATATTCCTTTAACTCTTTCTGATTATCTATAAGCAAATTATTAATGTCTTTGTTTTTCATTTGTTGAACTCTAATTGCAATATGTTTCTCAATTAACTCCTTTGGATAATGATTCAGAAAAAGGATATTCCTAACAATATTCAAATTTTTTGTGTGAAATTAATAATGGGACAAACCTAAAGCTCAGTCAACTAAGTTTTAAATTAATGCAATTTTATTTTGAAAAGGATGAGCAGAAAAAAAATGTTAAATTTTACCTGAATATGTACTTTTTCTGTACCAATTGGTAATCATATTACCATTTCAACCCTCAGTTACTTCTATGTCCAAAAAACTGATTTTATAATCCTGTTCTATTTCATGAGTGAATTGAAGTCTTAGATGAAAACTGTTAAGAGTATCAATGACAATCTGTAACTTTTCCAGAAGAACACACAATAAGGCATCTTGTTTCTAAGACATCGATTAATTGTTTAATAAAACTTTTAGATCTTCGAATTCTATTGTCATTTAACAATGATTATAATTTTCTCCTTGATTCTACTCAAGTTGGTAGAAGATAACCATAATAGCATTCCTTCTCAGCTTGAAGTTTGTCTGTGGCTTCAGCGAGTGATTTAGCTCATGCTAGATATTCTTGTAAATAATCGAAGTCGCCTATGTGCAATGGTGTTTTTAACTGTAAAATCTTCTGCGCTTCGTAACATATCAATTTTTCTCTTAAAGAACAAATTTGACAAATGCAGTCATATAGGGAATTCCACCTTGTTGCTACAGGTCGCGATACTTTCAGATATTCTGTTAATGCTTCACGTTTATTGGGTGATTGCAAACACTTCTACAATTCCTGAGATCTGTTGATAGCATTTTCATGTATTTCTTAAATATCTGGGTTGTCCGCAATAATCATCGTACATGGGTTGTAGCAAGAAGATTTAATGTGTGACAAACACAACGAAAGTGACGCGATAGTCGAACATTTTCCGATAACAATCCAGCTGCTATGAATTCTATATTTTCTTCAATATCTGGTTCAACTTCATTATATTCTGAATTATTTAAGCAGTCACTCTCATTATCAGAATTCAGAACATCCATTGCTTCTTCAACACTATTTTTATCTACATTTAGAAAAGAATCTTCCCTACTTCCTTTTTTTCTGCATGTGTTAGAAGTATTTACTGAGTTTGAACTTTCATTTTGTGTTGCCCTGGAAATACTTGAAACACTCAAGCTTTCATTTTGTGGTATTATGCGACTAATCGTATCATTGTCTTCAGTGTTCTCTGAAATAATACAATTCATCTATGTACTGAACGAATCCATTTAACATCAGGCAAGGTTCTACACTTGAAATGGTAGAATCTCTCAGGGACGCAATATGTAGTTTTTAGTTGAAATTAGGTGATATTTATTTCTTCGATTTGCAAAAATAAATTGTCTAAAAAGATATGGCAGCGTTTTTTCTAAAAAATCAAAAATCGATTCTCTGAAAAAACCGAACTTTATATTTTTTGCTGATTTCTTTTTTTAATTTGTACTTTGATAATGAATGTATCTTGTAAGTTCGATGCTCGCTAAAAATAACTTTTGTAGCCAGGAGAATTATTTTTTTTCACAATTGAATTTTCTACTTTTTCTTGGAAACAATGACAGATATGAAAAAATGTTGAGATAATTTTTTTGGAGTCAGTCAAAAATAGTTGTAATTTAATCAGTTATTGTTAATATGTGGATGTGAACAGGAAATTTTCGAATTAAAATTAATCTTCTGTAAATTTAAAATAGTGAAATTGTTAATTATTTAAAAAATGGAAATTTTTAATAAGTATAGCTTTGATTGTAAAGCATATTATTCACCATATTTTAGTTTCTGAGTATTATTCTGAAGTGAAATTGTTCATTAAATGTAAAATGTCACTGAGGCTAGTTCGAAAAAGTAATAAATTATGTTAAAAAGTTAAAAATAATTGTTTCTATTTTGTTATGAGAGCAGGATGGAAAAGCATCCTGCTGCCATAAGGATGACTCCAAAAGTGACTGTCATTAAGGAAACCCATCATACCGTAAATCGGAAGAAAAGGCGCCAATTATAAAAGAATATAAATAGAGGGATGGAAGTATTAAGAATGTAGGAACTAGCAAGATAAATTTTATTTCAGAATTAACAATTTTTAATTTTCACACAAACATTTGGAACTGCTAAGAGTTCTCCTATTTCTAATAAATTAGCAGACATTGTATTACAAGATTTAGAATCTGAAATTTTCAACAGCAAATTAGATTTTCAAGTTTTGGCCTATTTTAAATATGTAGACGATACTTTTTTAATTATTCCTAATGACAAAATTGAACAAACTATGAAAACAATTTACACATGAATTAGAAGACAACAATACTATCAACTTTCTCAACATTAGCATTATTAAAAATAATAATGGTTCTATTTCTACTGATTGGTTTCGCAAATCGACATATTCTGACCGATTACTTAATTTTTCATCCAAACATCCTCTACAACATAAAATTGCAATTATAAAAAAACCTAGTCGATTCTGCTACTTTACTTTCTGACAAGAAATTTCATAAAGATCATATAAATACGGTTAACCATTATCTATTTTTAAATAATTATTCACAAAATATTATCGACAAACAAATTACCAATAGATTAAAAGAACTCAATAATATATGTTTAACTAACAATTCTAATAGTATTATAAATAAAGAATTCGATCCAGAAAGTAACATTACTATTCCATATCATGGTGCAATTTCTGATAAAATAAAGACTTCTGAAAACTTATAAAATTACCACAAATTTTCATATAAATTCTAAATTGGATACAATGATTATATTAGGCAAAGACCAATTAGAAACATTAAATAAAACTGACGTAATCTACCGTTTTGCATGTAATTGTGGTAAATGTTATATTGAACAAACAAAAAGATCCTTACACATTAGACGAAAAGAACATCAAGATACTGTTAGATTAAATTATGATAACGTGTAAATGATCATTTACATAACAATATTAATGATAATATTTCTCACTTTTTTCTTTGGGATGAGATTGAAATATTCATCAAGAGAGTAACCCTGTAAGAAGAGCCTTTGCTGAAATGGGTTTTATTGAAAAATAACTAGATAATTGAATTAACAAAATTACTGATTTAGACTACCTTAATGAATTATACAATTCTATCCTTGAATTCTTTTATTAAGAATAATTATATAAATTTTTCATCTTTTTTTGCTTTCACAATACTATAACAACAATACCCAAAAATCTAGAAATTAGAAATTGTTAATCCTGAAATAGAATTTATCTTGCTAGTTCCTACATTCTTAATACTTCCATCCCTCTATTTATATTCTTTTATATTTGGCGCCGTTTCTTCCGGCTTACGGTATGATGGGTCCGTTTTCTTAATGACAGTCAATTTTGGAGTCATTATCATGGGAGCAGGATGCTTTTCGATTCTGCTCTCATAACAAAATATAAACAGTTATTTTAAACTTTTTAACATAATTTATTACTTTTTTAAACTAGTCTCAGTGACATTTTGCATTTAAGGAACAATTTTACTTCAAACTAATCACTCAGGAACTCAAAATATGGTAAATAAAATGCTTTACAATCTAACCTAACCTTACTAAAAATTGTCTTTTTTTTATTAATTAACAATTTTACTATTTTAACTTTACAGAAGATTAATTTTAATTAGGAAATTTTCTGTTCACATCCACATTTTTGACTGACTCCAAAAAAATGATGTCTTTACGAAACTAATCCGTAAGTACTTTCTATTGTTTAGTTACTAAGATTATTATACTATTTAAACTTTTTTACATATTCGATATTTACTATTCTAAACTATACATATTTTTTCGGAGCCTATTTCTAAAGAACCAATTTTTCGCTTTGCCCACTTCGATATTATAATTCATTATTAACATAAAATTTACCTTAAATCACACATATGATCGAACTCTGGTGGACATAAATTAATGAAAATAAATAAATTACAAAATAATAACGTCATTAAAATAGATCAAATGACTTGATAAATATCATTTGCAGGTTATGTAGCAAACTTGTAAATATAAAGGCTCATTCATATCAGTGCTCCCAATCTTGGCAACTTTTTCAACTGCGCTTGCGTCGCCTCGGCAATACATTTGGCGCGCTGATTTTGAATATTGTCGGTATTCAAATGTGATATTTATAATAAATAATGAATAGAAAATGCATTAACAGTAATTTTTTAATTCTGAAATAAGATTTTGAAGTAACAGATAAAAACTTAATTCGATTTTAATTAAAAATACGTTGTGAATTCCGAGTTCAGAGAAAGTAATCTTTTTTTAAGCACAAGGATTAATCTTGTCTCTTTAGAGTTTCTAGTTTTTATTGTTTTCATTCACAATAATTTGACCTAAAATAAAATCAATAAAGTTACTGAAAATGAAATGAAATTTTTTTTCGAAAGTCAAAATATAAAACGTTTTTTGCAATAAAATCAAAATATTTTTTCATCTGTCATTTCCCAATTATTATTTATTATAAATGTAACATGTGAATATTTATAGAATTTAAAATGCGCGCGCTTAAAGTAACAAATCGTGTTGCTGGCGTGATGCTAGCGCAGTTCAAAAAGTTCCCAAAATTGGGAGCACTGATTCCTTAAAAAATTGGCTGTTTTCAAGTGCTTGATTTCGCACAGGGCAATAACTCTTTGTCTATTTAAAACGTATTAAATTATTGTAGAAAAAATTTAAGTAAGTTAAGGAGACACTCAGAAATTTAGAAACGATTCAAAAATACTTAAAAGTTGCAAAGATTTTTTAAACGATTTTGCAAGATTTCACCAAAAAAAAAGATTTCCGGTCCTTGGCAACATCAAAGAAAATTTATTTAAAAAATGAACTTTAAGTACTCATTTATGTAGTATTGGAAGATTATCAAGTTTAGAAGGTCTAGCAAGATTTAAAAAAATCCCAACATTGGTGCTCAAATATTTAATTACTTTTTATTTTTTTAAAAATATCTTGACGACAAAATGAAAAAAAGATAGTAAAAAAAATCAAACGATGTCCTAAAGTTTTGGAAAAGACTGTAGAAGATTCTCAAACACAGTTTTTGCATTTGTAAGATTAAAAAAAATTAAATGAAAATTCGAGTTTAAATATTTTAGAAATAACCTTCAGCAGCTTTAAGAATTTTTAGCAATTTAAGGCATTTAAAATTTATTAGAAATATTTAAAAACTTGAAAAATGTTTCCAAAAATGTATCAAATATTTTCCCATATTTCCTACATTCTATTAAATAATAAACCAATCGGTAGAGTCTTCTCAAGGCTTACAACACACAGTCGTGTACATTTCACGGTCTTCAGAATAGGTGAGATTTTACTGTATTTATTTAAATGTTATCACTTGAGCGATGAGAATTAAAAATAAGAGCAATAAAACTCTAATATTCTGATAAGTCACTGCTTTATTAATCCCATACTAGCCTCTTTTGAAGTAGTAGCGATACCATATATGATACATAGTACAATAAAACACAAGAATATTAATAAGATACATTGTTAACCAAATTCTTTATTAGCTTCCAAATCAGTTTGAATTTTAATTCCAGAAAATGAGTGTCGTGTATAATCTGGCCCTTACCGTATTGGTCATCGTTAATTTTATTGGTAAATATGATGCTATAACCTATCTCTAATTTTGTTATACTTTTTTAAGCTCTCCGAAATCAACTATTTCTGCATCGCAAAATGCTTTCTATCCTATCTAATACACTCAAGAAAATTTCTCTCATTTAAATCTATTAGCACATTTAATCTTTTAGTGTTCTATCAAAGTTTATGATTGAAACTCTATAATATCTTGTCCACACAAAGTTTCTATAAAATTCTATGCTACACAATGCCAAGAATTTTAATAAATTCTATTCCTACAGAAACACTATATTTTTCCGTTAAATGTTGTTTTCTCTTTCGAAAAATATTATATTTTTATGCCTAGTTTTTCATTGGAATTCCATCAAATCTCATGCACTCCGTACATTTATCAAATGCATTTCAACATTACAAATTCCACAATGTTGTTTTGTTTTTTCACAGAAATATCATCAGGTATGCCGCCCAAAACATTAGACCTTCTATCAAATTTTGGGAAGAGTAGCCACGGACATGCGCATAATCAGGGTACCTATAGTTACAAATAAAAATCTAAAACAGAAATGTTAATAAATAGTTTTAAGGACATTTTAGACCCTTTATCTATATATTGAACCAGTACAAACTATAAATTACATTTTAAATATCAGCAGATTTGATATGTAGAAATCCAGTACATTCTTATCTATATATTTTCTATCAAATTCTATCGAATCTTCTTTTTTATCATTAGCTTCTCTGGCTTCTAATTGCAAAAGAAAAAATACTTTAACAAATACCAAATTCTAATCAGATTATTTTTAAACAACATTGAACTTACTAACTGCTTTATTGAAAACAATAAAGATATCAAGGCAACGAGGACTAATAAATTGAAGGTCACAGTTTTTAATAAAAAAATACCGATACAAAGCCTAGAATGGCAATTTTTCTTATCCAATGTTTCTTAACTCTTATGAGACCTCTAATATCAGCCAGACTATCTGAAATAGTAATGCAAGATTTAGACTATAATTTCGTGAAAACAATTTAATTTAAAATTACAGCTTGCACACATTATGTTGAAGACTCATTTTTAATTATTCCATTGGATAAACTGAAAACTACACGACCGAAGAGAATAATCCGAAGAACTTTTAAAATCTTTAAATAATTATGAAGTCTAACAATATTATTATTAGAAATTGGGTTCGCAAAAAACAACATATTCCGGAAGATTTCTACATTTTTTATCACACCAGCTGCTGCACACAAGACTAGTTTTCTTAAAAATTTAGTTGATGTTCCGGTTCTTTTATCTAATTCTATTTTTTATCCTAATAAGTGGAATATTATCTATTTCGTAATTACGTTCTAATGCCTTTGTATATAAACATACTAATAAGTTATTAATTGCAAAAAGGAAATCCTATATAGTAACATTATCACACTGGGCCGAGGTTTTCGCTTACAACACAAATAATTTCCCGCTGTTGTTTTTAATTCCGTGAGTCATTTTTTTTACTGAAAAATCAATTGCGAACGAGTCAGCTTATTCGATCATTTTATTGTTTTTAATTTGATCGATTACTGTTAATTTATGTACAACATTATTTAATTTTATATTGCTATATAATATAATAAGGGAACAAGTGAGGTTTCAGGAAAAGGTTTCTGGAGATTCTAGGGGTGGTCGTTGACTCTTATCACCACATTCATCTATATCATATTCCAAAAAATTAATTACGCGAAGAATTTAACATCAGATCTATTTCTTTGTTTAAATATAATTTAAAAGAACTAGAATAAAAAAGAATATGTGATGAAACTAATTACTAACACTAAACTAAATTATTTTGTGATTTTATAAGCGATATGACGTTTGTGTTAGTCCAAAGAGCTTATTTGAATTTTTAATGCATATCTACATTTACATAATTGAAATTGATTATGTTCATTAATATTTCTGTAGAAATGTATCTGCCTCTTTCTTCTTGCAGAGATAATTAAACAGTTTAAATGTTTGTTTAATGGTGCCTCAATTCCAGGTGATCCTCATGCCGGACGATCTTCTTCTTCTTCTGATAGACAAAATTCTACGGCCAGACCTCTTCATCCTTCCAGTTTTCTTGTTGATGCGAGGATTCACCCTCCGATCAGTTCTTCTTCTCATGCCGAGCCTCCTCTTCGTTCAAGGTCCCGCTCTCCTCCAGCCGTGCATAGAACTTCACCTACCAGGCTTCCATTTTCTAACGTACTTGGCTATGAACTAGATCAGCTTAAATTTATTCGACTCATTTCTTATAAAAATATACAACGGCAATTCGAACTTCGAAGATACACTTTTCCTGCTGATAAACCAATTGAAGTTCTCGAAGGACAGCATAGGTATAGGCCTATACCAATCCAAGAACAAATTGTATTATCAACATTTGATGGTGACGTATTTGCAATATTGGACAGCAATGATACTCTTTTTGGGATATATACATACAATCTTGGTCTTTACTCTAAAGTACGGGCAAAAATCAACATGAGGAACGGTAAAGTTACCCAATTGAACGCAGATGAAATCCGGGAAACTCCAGTAGGCCCCAATCGTCGACTCTTATATGGCTATAGAGTAGAGCATGTAAACCGCAGTCATGGGTGAGTCACTTTAAAAGAATAGAGGTATCGTCAAATACATTTTTTAGTAAATATTGTAGCCTAACTAACGAGAAATAACTACACTTATGTCTATCAATAGACATGGGTACTACGAAAACACCAAATTAACTTATAGTCAGATTTTTACCCCATTTCCCTTTTTAGTCCTTTTTCGAGAAAGTCACATAGCAGATTTTTAAAATAAAAATATTGCTTGAGTCGAATTTCCTTACGGTCCCCCACCGTAAGGAAGAGTTTCATCGAATTCTCTGGAATTCTTTTAGATTCATTCTAATCTTTTAAACTTTTCTCAATTGAATGACTTGTACTTAATGAAATATATTTTAATATTTTTCCTTAGTTTTGTCTTGGTTGATCCTAAAGTCTTCCAAACCTACCTCACATGCTCAAGTATATTATCCAGTTTTTTTTGTATTCCTTTAAATTCTTATCATCTTCTGCAAATTCACTCGCAATTTGGTACTTCCTTTTTTTTAATTTTTGAAAAATATTTCTAACGTAACTAAAACAAAAAATAAAGGTTCCTCAGTCTAAACCTGTTAACTGTCATTTTTCCAAAATTAATTTTTTTTTCTGGGACATTTTTTATGTACAGGTAATATTCCTCAAACAAAACCGCTGAATTTATTTTGCAGTTTCGCTTATGGTTATGGCTTCATATATGAAATTCTTATTTTTCTCACACAGGCTCAGTTTATTCGTAGAATAGGTAAGTGAAATAAATGTTGGTGTGTGTGCAGTTCAGTGTACGTGTGCACTGGAACTTATCTATAGCTACGTGCCTCGAGTACTAACACGCATCAAATTTTAACAATAAAATATTTAAAATTTTTTATAAGATTATCTATGTTCGGCATGAAATTTAAACCATTTTGGCATGTAAAACTTGTCCAAATCTGAAAGAACAACGCAGTAAAATGCAAGCCCGGGAAATACAATATAAAGTCAGCGGTAGAACACTACGGATAACATGTTTAGACCGCAGGAGCCCTTGTAGATAACAAATAAGAGCTTTAAATTGTTTTATAACGTTCAATTTAAATTAAAGTGTTATAAACCAGAAGTGTATTATTTTTCTTTAGTTAATCAACGAAAAACATTTTACAGTCTTCAGAAACATTGCAAATTCCAAAAATATTTACAATTTTCTTTCGCCGCGTAAAGTTTCTTAAATGACAGTTAACAGGTTTATACCGCGATCCCTTCAAATATGTATATAGTTCCTTTTATCAAAAATGATATCTACTTAAAATTTCTTTTAATGAGGCCTCTATCATGACATCCCTCACGACGGACCATTCTTTGCTTCGTTTTTTTTGACAATTAGCATTCTTCTGACAGGTTCCTTCCACCTGCCGAGCCACCTCTTGCTTCCAGCATCACTCCTCATGCTAGGCGCATGACTCTACTTGAAAGGCTTCCTTCTTCTGACGGATCTGGTTATGAACTCAACCAGCTTCGGTTTATTCGGTTTATTTCCAAAAAGAATCCGAACATGATATTCGAACTGCAAAGATACACTTTTCCGGAGGATAAACCAATTTTATTGTTTCATGGTTCGAATAAATATGGACCTATACCAATCCAAGAGCTAATTGTATTAACAACATTTGCTGGAGACGTATTTGCAATATTAGAAAGTAGTTATTTTCTTGCAGGAATATATACATATTGTGGTCACACTAGCGGCATTGGACGGGTAAAAATAAACATACAAAGCGGAGCGGTTACCCAATTAGCAAAACATGAAATAGGGGAAGTTCCGGTTGGCTCCCGTCGTCCAATCATACAAAATTTTGATATAAAACATGTTAACCATAATCCTATACCTCACATAGTCAATTAGAAAAAATGTTATGCAAAAAAGATGTTATCTGAGGTCATCTTAAAATATTATGAGTAACTTGTAATTACAAATAACAATAAAAACTCAATGTGTTATGGTTTCCAAAGCTTCAATTATTTGTTAACGTCCTAGTTAGCCTTTTTAAGAAACAAACTAAAACAAGTTCTGCTTAATCAGTCAAAAAATAATTTTTGAGAAAAATTATTAAACATTTGTAATAATTTACATACAATCATTTCTCTATGCCAGAAAGTGCCAAAAAGTATCACCCCTGTAGAGCATGTAGGACTCTCTTCAAACGAACTGCTAAACTTAGGGGTTGATTTACTATGCCAGTGAAATTGCAGAATTTTTACTACTAAATGTCAGGGCTGCTTTTTAGGTTATTTCAAAAGTAGTACTTTTTTTAAATAAAATATTTAAGACTGAATCCATTTTGAAGCAGACAGGGCCCTACACTCGAAATCGCAGAATCTCTCGAGGGCGAAATATGTTTTTTAGAAGCAATTAGGTGATACGTATTTTTTTGATTTGCAAACAGAATTTTTTCCAAATAGTTATGCGTATTTGAAACTTGTGCTTTATTTTTCAAAAAACCCGAATTTTGTTCTTTAAACAAAATTATTCAAAATCAACCAGAGAATTGAAAAAAGGTTTAAAATTAACAAAATGGCATCGGTTTTACTAAAAATATTAAAACTAAATTTTCTAAAAAAAACTCACCTTTAAATTTTTTGTACATTTTTTTTTAACTTTTACTTTCACACGGATATATACTTTAAGTTTGATGCTTGCTAAATAACTTTTGTATCCAGGACAATTTTCTCTTATTACAAACGAATTTTTTAAATTTTCCTCAAAACAATGATAGATACGGAAAAATGTTTAAATAAAAGTTTACACGTCTGATAAAGTTGTACGAAAATTTTTTCTTGTTCTTTTTCGACATTTTTCATAGTACAAACAAAAATTCAAAAGCTACATTATTAGGAAAGAATAATTCTCTCGGTCTCAAAAATGGTTTAGCCAGAATGATGCTGATAATGTGCCTTTCTTTTCTTCGTAAAAACTTAGAAAACAATCTTTAGAAATATAAAAAATGTGTGTTTTTGGCGAAATTAGACTTTTTACATGTTTTAAACATTTGAAGAAAAATCAAATTGGAAAGAACGTTTTTTTCCATTTTCTTGTAGATTTTCGTTGTCAAGATTTTAAAATTGGAGCACCATAACCTTTAAGTTTCGCATTTTAAGAAAAGTGTTTCGCCTAGAAGTACAAACAGAGTTATTTTCAAAGTTATTTCTGCGTAATATATACGTATATCCATTCTAAGCCCGGGAAATTGAAATTCTTGGAATGTATATTTGTGCAATTAAATTACTGTACTGTGCTTTAAAAACCTATTGGAGATTATTTTTTTTTTTTAATTTGAAAGAACATTCATTTGCGTCTTAAATAGAGGGTAATACAACCATTTTCTTAAAAATATCATCCTTAGGTTCGCAGATTGCGCGAATATAGTTTTTGCGAATTAATTAGTTGTCTGTACCTTTCGAAAATTTTAGTTTATAACAAATCAGATGGATAGCCCCTTTTGCCTAGTGTTTTTTGCACAATATCTCAGTTTTCTTTATGAAATCTAACATCAGCCAGTCTTATCGCTCTATCGACTAAGCCATAAATAATACTAATTTTATGACATATTGGATGACAAGAGTCGAAGTTCAGGAATCTACCGGACCAAACTGGTTTACGAAAGCAGTTAATCACAATTTTATTGTTTTCAATTTTCAAAGGAAGATCTAGAAAGTTTATCTGATATCATATTTCCTATAGTAAATTTCAGTTTGATGTGAGCATTATTAAATTTATCTAGCAATTGGTTAATTTTATTTTACGGTGTGAAAATTAAGGTATGATCGATATAGCGGAAATAGAAAATGGTTGGGTACTTGAGTGATTTTAAGATTTATTTTCAATCTCTTCCATGACAATAATTGCTGTAGCAAGATATTTTGGAAATCCCATAGGTAAGCCGTGAATTTGTTGGTGAAATTTACCATTGAACTGAAAATAGGATCATTCTTAGCATAATTTAAGAGCTTTATCAAAGTCTTCTTTAGATGAAAAAGTATGGGGTTCAATTTCTTTCCAATGTTGTCCTCTTGTACCTCAGATTAGATTCCATAAGATATTAGTATACATGGATACGATATCTAAAGAGATAATAATGAAGTCTTTAGGAAATGTTATTTTATCTATTTTGGTTTTGTAATTCCAACCGCGTATGCACGTCGGTACCAATCCTGAAAGGACGATAAACCTGATTCTTAACTGTTTGTTATTAACTACTAATAGGAAAGAAACTTTAATCACAAATTCTGGTTCCCAATCTACATTGAAATGAGCTTCACTTTTCTTTTCTTTGAGCCCCTTAGTTTTGCAATAATTATTTAACAGAAATTCTTTGGGTAAATAATTGTTTCTAAATCCAGTACTCCCAGAAGCGAGAAGAAGCTTGCGGTTAATGTTTACTACTTATCGATCGTGATTCATGGACCTCGCGTTATTTTAATTTAGCTTCTTAATTATAATGCTCACACTTTCGCGATTCCCACGGTCAGTTTGTGGAACTTCCAATCGACCTTCTCTCACGCTGGTTATCAGGATGCTATTTTTTTGAATTATCAAGCCAATTTCTAATTTTGTGCCCTCCCTGTAGAAAGGATTGTGGCTTATTAATACGTGAGAATCACGAGTAGGATTCAGACTCGGTCAACTTAAAGTGTCATATTTGCCGACGAGACTTCGTTCTGCTTTCCTATAATTAATGATTTTAATTAATGTTTGTTTATTTAGACTTCTATCTCTAAATGCTCGGTACTCATCGGGTAGAAAGTTTTCGATTCTATTTTGGGTTTTTCTCAATCGCTTAGTCTCATGAACTTTTTTATCGATCGCATCCTAAACCCCCAAGAAAATTTTTGATCGCTGGTGAATGAAATTCCTAAAAGATCGATAAGCTCTTGGAATTTAAAATTGAGCCGAACGCTGAACGTGCGCCTGCTTATGGTGATTAGCGCCGACTCCCAATCAGGCTCGGTCAACACCTTGAAAAATAAATAGCGACATTCAGCGCACGCTGAGATGGGCAGGAGAACATCGCCGAGCGTCCATGTGTTGGTGCATGTATATGCTCCTTAATATTTGTTTATTTAGACTTCTATCTCTAAATGCTCGGTACTCACCGAGTAGAAAGTTTTCGATTCTATTTTGGGATTTTCTCAATCCCTTAGTCTCATAACATTTTTTTATCGATCACATTTCTGATTAATCCATGATTTGTTGGTATCTGACTTCAGCACGATATTATTAGCTGATTTCCCGAAAGGAAACGGCTGTAAAGTTAACGAGATTGTTAGAAATATCGGGGACGCCAATTCAAACGCAAACTCTTTTTGAGCCAATTATGCCGGCCTTCCTAAGCCCCCAAGAAAATTTTTGATCGCTGGTGAATGAAATTCCTAAAAGATCGATAACCTCTTGGAATTTAAAATGGAGCCGAACGCTAAACGTGCGCCTGCTTATGGTGATTAGTGCCGACTCCCAATCAGGCTCGGTCAACACCTTGAAAAATAAATAGCGACATTCAGCGCACGCTGAGATGGGCAGGAGAACATCTCCGAGCGTCCATGTGTTGATGCATGTATATGCTCCTTAAATGTGCTCCATTTCAAAATAATTTAACAAAAACGAAGCGATGGGCAGGAGGGCTAATTTGATTTCACTCGTCTTTCAATCCCCCGTGCCCAAGTTCTAAAAATTCGCCATCTTCCCATATTGAGTTGACCAAGTCTGCTGCCCATCTCGTCGTTATTCGCTGAAGATAATGCTCCCGTTCTCACGAACTTCTCGATCCCCACATTTCGAGTGGTTACGCACACAGAGGCACCTGTTTCGCACATCTATCTGTGTGACCTATATACGAGTAACTCTTTCAGATGGCAATTTGTACAATTCACTCAGTGGCGCACCTATTTTATTTCTCTTAGGCTATTTACCAAACGAAATTATTAAAAGATTTGATGCTTTCAAGATGATTCATTTTGATAACAAGAGAAATTTCGGGTTACACTCGTGTAAAAAACTACGAATTTTTCCGACGTTTCGTGAACATTGCAGTTCACTTCTTCAGTGCTGATCTGAAACTGAGGTATCAGGTTATTTTGTTCTTATGTATACTCTCTAAGATGCCTGTGATTGGCCAGATGGCCCCACCATTGGGACTGGTGCAGGGACAACAAAATCGTGCCGAAATTGTTACAACTGAAAAATAATTTGGAAACATCTAAATCCAAATCAATTCTGCATAATACAAGTTTGCTTCTCTTGAAAGAAAGAATACAACAAACCAAATCTCTTTTGCACACTACCTCCAAAAAACTATTAAAACTTCGCCTTTTCCAATCAAACACCCTCATATTTGATATTTGGTCAATAAAATGATTTCAGCCTTATCTGAAGGAAATAATTTTGCAGTAGCTCCTTCAAAAATCCCAAAAGAAGAAATAATCAGCAATTTAGAAACCACAATATTTACCCTTTCAGACGAAAAATCGAATGATATACAATGTAGGACGGCCAACATTTTACGCCAAGCTTAAGTACATTCTTCACACTTAACGAAACAGGAAAAACCTATCTATCTATTATATCACTGAATCTATATCATTGCAATTCATAATATGCATAAATATTGAATCATACTAAATCTTATTTCCTTGAGTTTATAATTTTTTATTTATAATCTTGTTTTTTACGATTAAATGAAAACTAATCGTCCTATCGAAAAATGATTAATAACAAATATATAGAACTTTTTAGGTGAACATATTTTGGCTGTTAATTTTAGTTCATACCTTGTATCGTTTTTTCAAGAAACGTAATATTTTTATTTTTAATGTTATTTTTCACGACTCAAACAAAAACTACGTGTCCTTTCAAAAATTATATCTCTATTTTAGACGAACAAGTTTTGTTTCATTTTCTTTTCTTCGTAGCTTGTATCCTTAGTCCCAACATTTTTAAAATTTTTATTTTAATGTTGTTTTTTTGGACTAACGACAAAAACTATGCGTCCTATCGAAAAGTGATTCAGTCTAAATTTGTAGTTTTTTCCAAAGCGCGCAATTCGAGCTTTTTCATTTGCTTCGTATCTTCCATAGTTTAAACAAAAAATGTAATTTTGGGATTTTCATTTTTTTTTGGTACAATCAAATTTGGAATGTTTAACTTTCGACCAAATAAAAAAATTCATTATCATAATCTTGTAGGGCTTTCAAAAAACATAATTTTCTTTTTATGGAAAAAAGCCATAGGGATAATTGGTTTGAATTTCTAAGTACAATAAACAATTTGAACATAAAATTTTGAAATCTTGAAAAATGTGGTTTCATTTTTGGTACGATCAAATTTTGAATTTTCAACATTTTGACCAAATGAAAAAAGTTGTTAGGATCATCTTGTAGCGCTTTAAAAAATGTAAGTTTTTCTTCTCTAGACTTTTTTTTATATCATGCGTTGTTAGGCCTTTTTGTTCATTTTAGTTTTTTAATTTTTTATTTTGAAAATGCTCTGACCCTGATAATTTTCTTTTCATAGAAAAATGTCATAAGGATAAATTGTTTGGACGTCTTAGTGCTATGAACAGCCGTTTATAGAATTTTGAAATATTGAAAAAATGTGGTGTCAAACATTTTAAAAAAGCGTTCACTTGTTGAATTTTAATCCAAAATAGCTGGTTTACGAACTTGTTCTTTCTTGTTAGGCCTTAAAAAAGTGTGCCAAAGCAGAATCCAATCGGATCAATTTTTCGAAAATTATTGTGCCTGCAGAATACAGACTACAGACAGACAAAAACTTTCGTAAAAATCATTTTTTCTGACTCAGAGGATCTCAAAACGTGGAGATTTGATGAAAACCGACAAAGTGAAATTTTACATAAAACCAATACCTTCTCATTAGGATGAGAATGTACAAATATTCTTTCTAATATCCTTTAATTAAATATAAGGTAAGTACAATATTTAATTCTACTACTTTTATATTTTTAGTCAGAAAAAATTCACACAGTATATCGTATTCTATAGAACTCACCTTAAAAAAACTCTGATCCGAGTAGAAACGTATTGGTAATATTTAAATATAAAAAAACATAACAAACCGGAAAAGGCCTTCACTACATTAATCACCATAAATAAATATAACAGACATTTAATAAAATAATATTTAACAAAATTTCAAATGTGCTTCATGAAGTCGGAGAAGCTTTAACGAAAGAGAATTTACAATTACCAAATAACAGTCGTCGATTGTTTGCATTTGAGTTTAAAAGGTCTTTGCACAACTATGGGAGAAATACAAAAACCGAGAGCGTATCACAAGGTAAATACACTATCGTGCCCTATAGAATGCTTTGAGAATGTGCCCACTCATCGGACAAATTTTTTGGGTAATGATACAATTATTTTTTTGAAAATTTAACATAAAAATCTTCTGGAACTTAAATATCAATTATTACATTCTTCTTTGCCCTCAGTTCGAAAAATGCTAGATCACTTTAATTAATTTTTATTATCTGCATTGCTTGTATTATTCAGCGAATTATGTTCCCGTTGCGACTTAAAGTAAAAAAATTCGGCTATGAAATAATAATAAAAATAAAGTTAATATAAGTGGATCAATAGCATATCAGTTATGAAAAAAATTAAATTAATTTCTTCTCTTATGAACTGTTTTTCTACTGCTTTCTATTATTTTCCGGTGAAAACAATTGTGTCAAACAAAATTGTCTTCCATGTTAAAATGCATATTTAAAAAAATATTGTTTTGTATATATGTTCAAATCTACCTTCAGCAATAAGTTAATTAATTAATCAGAAGGATTTAAAAAAAGTACTTTTAGACTAAGCGGTCGAAAATGAATCGTCACTCCAAAAAATTAATCTTCAGTAACATAGTTGAATCTCTAACTAAAAAAGATACACTTTTAACCGGAAAGTTGAACTTTCTACCAAAAGCAATCAATTTTCGAACAAAAGTGCACGAAGATACAAAGATAAATTTTCAACCAAATATTTCAATTTTCTTCCGTAATATTAGAGTTTTGAACATAAAAGTTTTTTATTAAAATGATAAATCTTTTCAAATATTTTTTTACGAATCTGGTCAACTTTCCACAAAGTAGTTGAATTTAAAACAAGAAATTGAACAAACTTAAAAGAAAACGGCAGTGTTTTTAATCGCACTTTATTTCGCAAAATTAAATTTAAGATTATATTTTTCAAGGAATTTCTATTAACACAAGAGAAGGTAGCACCGATTAGTCGAGACATTTTTTTCAATTACTGTGAAAAAAATGCAATTTTATTAATATGTAACGACTTGCATAATAGAACGTGTGTTTCTGAAAAAGGATTCTTCCTTCGATTTCTCAAGTATCTTGATGAAAGCGAACCGACCCGCACTCATAATCTCCAAGGTTAGATTCCAAGATTCAAGCCATTTGAAAACTTCGAAAGACTTCTGAAAATTTATAAAGTATTTATTAATTTTTTGCAAGCTCCAAAAAGTCCTAAATATCTTTTAAAATAGATACTGTTACGTCCAAGGGGCTGGTCACTAAGATTTAAGGTGACCCGCGGACTTACGAAAGACCCTGTGAAGGTCAGTAGGAATCTCTAAATTCTATTATGTCATTGTTTGGTTAGTCCCAGTTAGTGTCAGTAAGTTTCAGTGCATCACCAAAAGCTTCGCTCCAAGCATTTTGTGTCAGCGATAATTCAATTCTCGAGATCATAATGATGTGTCTATTCGGATCAATTCTATCTTAATTTTGCGTTCGTTTGTCTGACTAAACAAAATGGCCGTTAATTATTGGCGCCGGTGTCATAAGAACATCACCAAAAAATTGTATCTAACCGCACGCAAGTGACAACTAAAATTAACAGGTAATATTTTACAATATCAAATTTAGACATTATTTTACCTTTTCAAGTACATTGCACGACCAGAAACTATAAAAAGCTTGCATGTGAGCTAAAGTATTTTTAGGAACGTCAGCCATCTTGCTTTTACTTCATACTTGATCCCGAATCAGATCATTATGATTTCAGAAGTCCATCATTAACTCCGGCCGATTAAAATGCTCTTCAATTCGGTGTCGTTTTTGCTGCACATCAAAATGATATTGATGTCGATATCATTTTAAACAATTTTTTATACTGCGCGAGGGAGGTCTCTATGAAATCATTGATGTTCTGGTGGCAGTCATTGTTAGTCTGATTTTCTGATTTTTGAGTGATCAGTCCCTCGGTAACGTCCGTAGATTAAAAAATATCTGACGTACTCCTGTAAGACGTAATCTGTCTTACTATAAAAAAACTCAATAGAAAATTTCTCGCGTATAAAAGACAACTCCCGAATCAATCTTATTCGGCTCTGTAACCAAATATGGGAAATGTGCTGCTAACGATATATTAGAAATCGCAAGGTAATTAAAAGTTCATTACCACGGAATGATATAGACTCGAAAGATACCGATTGCTTCTATGACGCACAATAAGTGACAAAAGCCTGTGTGGACCGCATTGACACAAGATAAGTAGATATCATAGAATAAATAATGCATCAAAGTAAATTATAAGCAAGCAAATCAACATAAATATACGCATTACGCACATACTTATATATTCCAAAACTAAGTAGACTTAACTTAATGAATAATTCACGTGATAGTGCAGTCCATGCATAGCATCAGTGATCGCATTGTAAGTAGTCAGGCACACTAAAACTGAAAGTGCCTGACTGGATTTTACAAACATAAGTTAGCGTGAAGTTCAAACTCATGAAAAGTCGTGAGTGGAGAATCGCGATCGCTAACCGACAGCTATTAGTCATCCGAATAAGAAAATTCGAGAATCTTAGCGAAGCGGACGTATCAGTCATTGATTTGCCATCCTGTCCTTAGCAAGGAGAAGCAGGACTATATAAACCCCGGTGCTACTGCTGTTAAACATCTTTATTGCTCAAGCAGTCATACTGTCAGCACACAAGCCTCCCTCTTTCTCACTCTTTTCCAAACTACCCTCGCATTTTGCTTGAGACGTGGCAGCTAATTTGGTGGTAGCGATGGGATAGTAACTTTTCTTTTACGGATTGATCAAGCGTGAATAAAACTCCTGCAATGGATTCACTCATTACAAATTCAGTAAATTTTTATGATAGTACAACCATAAACATTCAATCTATACATTCGCAATATTTCCCCTAATTCATAAACGAAGAGTGATGCCTAACATTCACTGCTTTTTTACTGCAAAACGGCAGCAGTCGTCTGCCAGTGATACTAGGCAGTCTGATAAGTCCCTGAAAAATGAAACACGGAGACGTTTTTTTGGCCAAAGTCGGTTTTATTTTTCAACATACTCTCGTTTTAGGTCGATACAGCGAGTCCAACGATTTTCTAACTTTTTGATACCGTCCAAAAAGTACTCAATCGGAAGGTGTCTAAAATACGCCTCAGTTTCAGCTATGAGCTCCTCATTTGAGTAAAAACGCTTACCGGTGAGCCATCTCTTCAGTTTAGGGAACAAGTAATAGTCGCTGAGGGCCAGGTCTGGTGAATACGGTGGCTGAGGAACCAAT
>NC_046664.1:2637464-2652910 GCF_010883055.1 Belonocnema kinseyi | reverse complement strand
TGGATCCAGGTTTCATCCATGGTTATGAATCGGCGCAAAAACTCGGTCGGCTTACGCGAAAATTATGCCAAATTCTGCTGGGAAGTTGTCACACGAATTCGTGTTTGGTCCACTGTGAGCAAACGCGGCACCCATCGCGCGCAGAGCATCTTTATGCCCAAAACTGAATGCACGATATTGCCCACACGTTCCAATGATATGCCTAGAGCATTAGCTACCTCTTTCAATTTCACTTTGGGATCATTCAACATCATATCATGGATTTTTTCGACATTTTCTGGTATAGTGACCTCTTTTGGGCGCCCAAATCGTTCAGCATCAACTGTGCTTGTATGGCCACAACGAAACTCGGTAAACCACTTTATGAAAAAGGGGTAACCCCTCATTGAATCTTATGGAAGCTCGGGATTTTTTAATACTATTCCGAGGTTTAACTAATCGGTATCGCGTTTCACGTTCTCAGTTGCTCAAAAACAATTATCGCGTCAGATGAGCCCTTCTTAATCTGTCCCTCTCTACATTTATTCTTTAGCTATTTTTTGTTTCTTGCAAGGATGTTGGTTGTTCAGTATAGTTTTTCGAACATTTTGGTAAAATCTTTAACTTTTTACCGACAAAATTAAATGAGAAAAATTCGAACTGCGTGAAAAGTACCACGACCCGCGTCAAAGTGATGAGGAATACGAGAAACCGAAAGTCAAACGCGTGCATGCTAGAAAGATACCTGAATCTATGTTTTATTTTATCACTCTTTTTCTATATTTATATTTTTCTCTAAAATTTTTGTTGTATCGCGTGATAGTTTTTAAAAGTATTTCCTAATTTGGTTGGTTGCCATATCTTTGGAAAATAAAAATTAATATTGATTTTCAATATTTTTCATTTATATTCCTCTTTTTTAAAAGTTCATTGTAGCTTCTCAAATTCATATCAGCTAGTATATACGTTTATTATGATAAAAAGTTTTTAAATACTCATTTTTTCATTTTGTATGGATATAAATGGTAAAAGTTTTAAACAAAAAATGTAAATATATGATATTTCAACAATAAGACTCCATGGTAATATAATATGCCTTTCAATTTCAAATCACGCGATATTTGCTTCACAAAAAAACTACTTCTTCAATAATTGTAAATAAATTTTTTTTATGTAAATCACAAATAGAAATGGATGAACAAAATAAAATAAGTAATAACGTACGTTGTGACCAATTTATTTTAAAAATATTTATTCAATTCGTGTTTGTACTTATCGATCTGCTCCCTCAAAAAAGGAAGAAGGTAAAAATTTAATTGATAGAATATTAACAGAAGGTGCAACCGCACACTCAAAATTACCGTAAAACTCTTCTATTTAAATAATTCATAAAAAAGAAAATATACGTTTAAAAGAAAGTACAGGATAGTAATTGAATTCAACTTATTAAATGAAAAGACTATTGAAGATGCTGATCCACTCCCAAATATTATGAAAATTATGGAGCACTTAGGAAAAGCTCAATATTTTAAAGTTTTCGAATTCGCTAGTGGATTCCATCAAATTGAATAAAACCCGGATGACAGACCGAAAACTGTTTTTTCTTTTCCGAACGGACATTAAGAGTACATTAGAATGCAATTGAGGTTTAATAACTCGCCGTAAACTTTTCAACGATTAATGAAACAAGTATTTCTTGGACTGCAGGGAGGCGAATTATTCCTATATCTGTCGACTGAGCCTGATAAAAGTGAATTTTCATTGAAAAAATTGCCTACATAGGTCCAATAACACAGCCCGACTTGATAATTGTACAATAGATGAGACTAGTTATTCCCTTTCAATTTTTGGTCTCTGAATTCAAATCCGGATACAGAAATGCTTTATCACACCAGGATTTTTAACATTCTAACCTGAAAGTGCAAAAAACGTGATATTGGTTTATATTTGAGGTTATGTACTTTAGCTAATTTTTTCACTCAAAAAACTGTATATAACATTTTACAGTATTACTCTTTTCCTTTCGAATGCCATTGAGTTTCTTAAACTATTTTTTTCTTTGACAAGATATTCAATTTTGAACATTTCAAATGTTAGGAATTTCACAGACCCGTAAAATTCTTAATATCCAGTTGGCGTCGTATTCAGCCAAGTAAAAGAAGGCGCAGATCTTCCTATAACCTAATTTTCTAATGTACTAAACAGCGCTAAATATAATGATTCAACTACAGAAAAGGAATTCCTTGCAGTTTTATATGCAGTTCACCATTATCGACCTTACATCTATGCAGAAAAGCTTGCTCTAGTTATACGTATTTTAAATACAAGCCGGGGAAATTAAATACAAATGCTGACGCAGTTTCCGGAAATGCGACGCCGAATAGAGGAACGGATAAATAACCCAATAAATAAAACAAAATAAACCAAGAATCCACTTCAGATTCGCAAAATGTTTACCCAGCTTGAATATACATTTAGTGGCTTCTATATTCCGAAAACTACCCAAACATGCCCCACCTAAAATTGCAGAAAGTATTCAGAAATTGTTTGACGAGAGAGGTGTTCTAAAAAGTTGACTTTTGGAGCATAATAAGTAATATAAGTAATTCTAATATATAAAATTAAGTAATTTCTAATATAAAAAATTCCCGGAAACAGTGAATAGTGTACTTTTTTAACTGCATGGAACCTACATCAGGAAGCAAAACAAGTGAAAAGTCTGTCAGAAGCATAAAGAATATGGGAACTGAAGTCTAGGAACAATGGAGGATGGGTAGCCCTGGAAAAATTCAATTCTAAAATGCATCGGAGATAAAGTTCAAGAAATTTTAAAACAGGAAATAAGACCCATAAATGATGAACTGGAGAAATATACGGAGAATATTGGAGAACTCTAAAAAGAAAAACAAATTTGAAAAATCAACTAAAAAAATCCAGGATGTACAGCATTTTTATCTCGAATGATTATGACAAGAACACACGTGAAAAAAGGAATCACCTACTAACACTCTGCAAGGAACCAAGAAAACTGGATATAGAATCTTATCTCAGAGATGACATCCTGTTAATAGAAGGAAAGCCTTGCGACGTTGACGAGGTTATTAATTTTCTACAGGCAGTACAGGCTTCAAAGAAGCAAGACAGAAGCAGCAATGATATTGAAGAGATGTCAAAGGAAGATGCTGCTGATAGACAAGGGATGAAGAATGAGAACACTAAAGCCAAAAAGGAAGTACTAAAAAAGAAAATATGAGAACATGAGAAATAGTATGGTTCAATTTATCTCTCAAAAATTGATAGAAGATAAGGAAGTGCTTGATAAGTATGAAAACAAGCACAAAAACATTTCGAACTCGTCACCTTCTAAGGACAAAAACAGAACCACTTAAAGTTGTCTTCTGGAATATATGTGCTTTTAAAAACGTATACTACCTAGATATAAATCAGCAAAAACCTCTATTAAACCACGACATAATCTTAGTCACGGATACATGCCTGTTATCAATATTGTAAGTGAATCCAGCATTCCTCAAGAATTATCGACCACTTCGGAGCCTAGCAGAAAGGGAGTGCAGTATTGGAAAAGCGAATGTAGGTATAATCGTTTTTATTAACAAGGTGATAAAGACTTTAAATGTTATCGAAGTTACTAATATGTGGATTATAATGAATGTGCAACGTAAATATTTTATATTTATATCGAAGTCGCATTGAAATATTTTTATATTAAATACAGCAATACAATACATAACAAGAATTAAAGGAGAGACCTTGGACTTAATAGCAGTATTCTGAGGTTAATTATAAGGCTCTACAAAAACTTCTCGAGGCATTTTGACGTAAATAAGAATAGATTGAAAGTTAATAAAATCAATTAAGGAATTCCACAAGGAGAATCAGTCAGTCCGATTCTATTTTCATTGTTCATATTCGATATTGAGAACTTTTTTAGAGCATCTGAATTTTCTGAAGAGGAATTGGGAGGTTTACTAGGAATTCTGATCGTTGCATTCGCCGTTGATATTGTGATCTTGAGGGAATCCACAGCAGATGTTAAATTAAAGTTAAATGCTTTAGAGCTTTACTATCAAATAATTAAATTACAAGTCAACGGGAAAAAGACTGAGATCTTAGCTTTTCATAAAGGCCCAAAAAATAAGACATTTCCGAGGTTTACATTGGAAGGAAAAGAGGTGGAGCAAATAAGCTCGTACTGCTACCTGAGGAAAATTATTCAAACAACATGGGTGCATAGCGAGAATGTGAAAGATCGAATATCTAGAGCTAATGAAGCGACAGGTTTATCTCGGCGAACTCTTTACAAAGCAAAACCAAGATAATTGATAGCGGTGAATCATGTTTTTAACTCAGTTATCTCAACGACCTTATTATATGCTGCTGAAATTCGGTATTTAAGATATTTAGATGAAATTAAATCTACGCAGGTCGACTATTTTTAATTAGTATTGAACCTTTCCCCCAATACTCCTAATCAAATGATTAGACAAGGAACCAATAGATATAAATTGGAATATGTGTCTGTGGCAAGGGCAATTAGGGAGTGAATCAAAATTCTAGATATGCCTGATGAAAGGTTGGCTAAGAGGTGCAACAACAACCTAATTCAACTGAATCAACTAAAATCAAATAAGATTAAGTATAACTGGCCAACTCAAATTCAACACATACTAGAAAAACTAAGATTCAAGCATGTGATTGGAAAACAATGCCCAAAAGATGTCAAACAGCGATTGGAGGAAATAATGTTAAAATTGCAAGAGAGAATTAGAAATGCAGTAACAGAAAACATTTCTAAATATTGTGGCACTTTTAAGAGCATTTTCTCGTCTAATGACTGTTTTATGAAAAAAATCAACTGTAATAAACTGAGCTTACACTGCACACCTTTTATCAGATGTGCAACTTGCGAAAAATGGATAGATTAGAGAATTTTATTATGGAAATTCCGGCGTATAATGGTATTAGATGCTCAGCTATGAAAACCGATAAACCGACGGTATAAATTTTAATTATGAACTCAAGTAATTCAAAAGATAATTCATTTATTTGCATGATAAACGCATTAAAGATTCATGCCTTTGTGTTATATTTGTAACATTACTGGTTCTAATGTAGAAATAAGTTGATAAGGTATTTTAAATAAGGAATTAAAACATTGTCAGCGATAGTCATTGTCCCTCTTGTACTTGGGCACTGGCCCTACTTTATGTTGCAATAAACTATAATGAACTAAACTTTCTTTTAAAGGATGGCTGAGACAATTTATTGACTAAGCTCCTAAAGGGTCAAATCTGCCCCTCAACAATCAAACCCAAGGGGGGTGCGGAGGAATTAAAGTTCGCTTGAGGGCATTTGGAAGAGTGGGCAACCAAATACGATTTTTCCAAACCTAAATTTAGCTTAGAACAAAAAAAAGTAAAAGGAAGAGAAACTGGCTTAATGAAATGCCAAAGTTCACTAGATAGAAATGGATAACATTTCTCTTTTCATAAATCATTACCAGAAGTCATAAAACAGGACAGCGTTCAACCGATAAAATATAACGCCAAACTATATTCTATGAAAAACTCAAACTAAATACAATTAACGCAGACCGATTGAAGAACGGGATAGCCAATAAACGTTGCTTGATAAAAACAAATTGCCGACTTGTATTAGAGGTGGGGGTCCTTCCAACCTTGTAATAGTTGTTCGTATTCATTTCACGGCCGTTATAATTAGTGGAAAATTACTGTTTTTATTTATATCTAATTACTTGAGCGATAAGTATAAAAAATAAAGTAGAGTAAAATAAAATATTCAGATAAATTACTGCTTTATTATTCCTATGCTAGCCTCTTTTGAGGTAATAAAGATACCATATATGATGTATAGTCTAGTAAAACACAAGAATATTAATCAGATACGTTGTTAGGCAAATTCTTTTTGTTAGCTTACAAATCAGTTTGACTTTTAATCGCAAAAAATGAGTGTCATTTATTATCTGCCCTTTACCCTATTGGTCATCCTTAATTCTATTGGTGAATATAATACTATAACAGATCTCTAATTTTCGAAACTTGTCCAAGCTGTCCGCAATGAACGATTTCTGCGTCGTTATCTGCTATCTATCCTATATTATTTAATTAAGCGAATCTCTCAAATTTTGTATCGATTAAAACATTTAATAGTTTATTAATCTCTCAAAGTTTTCGATTAAATCCGTCTTCTTGTGATCGTGTCGAACAATCTACCACAGTTATTCCTATTGTCAGCCCTGATTGAAGCCAGTATTAGGCCAACAGATGGTCTTTGCCCGCCGCAGCATGAAAAAATCTTATTCGGCACATCGCTGTTTACCAAAGATCCGTTACAAAAGCAAGGCTGACTTTGGGCCGATCGTCAAGCTCAAACATAAGACCAGATTTCGCACCTGCGATGCTGGGCTGACTTTTTCCCAAAGTTGGGTCGACTTTCAGTTTTACCAGTTACCGAAATATTTCCCACAGTTCCCCCTATAGGGTGGCCATGTTCAGGTCAAAGTTGGGCCAATAGTTGTTCCCACAGACGGCGTATTAAGAAGAGCGGTTTCCGCTTCCGATTACGGTTAAGATTGGAATCGTCGACCAGTTATGGTGCAACAGTATCCGGTCCCAGTTTCAGTTGCGCATTTAGGTTTTTCTTAATTTTAACCGCGGCAATTTTTATCGGGCTCTGATTGTCGCTGATCGTAGATATAACTCTCGATAAAGTCATGTGATTCGTCAGCTTTTGTTACCTTTCTTAAAAAAATACAAGCATACCTCTTGCAAGCCTTGTGTGTTTTTGTCAAGTTTTTAATAAAGTTGCCCCCGCTTTCTGCATGAACCGGACCGTCAATCGTAACCGAAATCGAAACTGCAACGGCTCATCTAAATACACCTTCAGACAGGCCACGCTAGCTGTTTAGGTTGGGCCGACATAATTTCTTATGAATGCAAAAGTTAATCCAACTTTGGCTGCTGATCCACTGCAGGCCAATAGTCGTTTCGAATTTGGGCCAGCGTTCCTTCTCTGGATGCCGACGTGCATTCGCAGATGCAAAAATTCTAAAAAATAATAAAATCAAAACCTTCTTCAGAACTATACATAAACTTGATAAATCTGCTAATAAAGAAAGGACAACCTTAGCTTATTAGACCATTGTTATCCCAGTTATAGAATAACTTTTTCTTGCGTTATGCCATCCTCCGAATGGCTTCTAATACAAGGAAACGAAGCATAGGCCTAAAACTTCTATTTGTTTTAAATTTTTTCAACAAATCCTATATGATGATAATTTACTATCTATTCTGGATTTATCTTTAATGCCGAATTACTATTAATAATATCATAAAATTTGCATACTTGTTTTTGCGCTTCTAACACAAATTTTTTATATAACATGTTGTCAAGAATATTATATGGATTTATTTTTACCATATCTTTATTCGAATTCTAATATGTGCGCCCCTGATTTTCCCGAAACATTTTATTTATTTCCCTTCTTAATATAGTCATAACCTCCAAATGTAAACCTTTGAATATAACCCGATATATATAAATAAATCGACACATTTTACACATTGATAAGAACACTCACAACACTATTAATTTTTACATTTACATAGCTGAAATCGATTATGTGCATCAATATATTTGTCAAAATGCACTGATATTTTGTAGATCATTATCAGTGATGCAAAAAAAGATTCAAAAATAGTTAATCGCCACTTTCTGTTAGCAGAGATAAGTTCACAGTTTGAATGTTTGCCTAATGGTGCCCCGATTCCTCGTGTTCCTCGTGAAGATTCATGTTCTTCGCCTTCTGACAGACAACAACCACCTTCCAGGCCACAATCTCCGATCAAATCATTTTCTCATGCCAAACCTTCTGATCTTTCAAGGTCGCAATCTCCCACAGCCGTGTATAGTACTTCACTTAACAGGTTTCCTTTTTCTAACGTACTTGGCTACGGACTTGATCAGCTTGAATTTATTCGACTTATTTCCTATAAAAATCCACACCGCCAATTCGAACTTCGAAGACTCTCTCTTCAGGCCAATAAACTAATTGAAGTGCGCGAAGGACACAATAATTACAAGTCTATAGGATCTCAAGAACAAATTGTATTGTCAACATTCGGTGGGGACGGCTTTGCAATATTGGAGGGTGCTGATACTCTTGCTGGAATATATACATACGATAATAACGTTCGCGTTAGAGTACGAGCAAAAATCAACATCAAAACCGGCAAGGTTACCTTATTGACCCCAGATGAAATTAAGGAAACTCCAGTAGGCCGTAATCGCAAAATCTTATACGGCTATAGAGTAGAACATGTAAACTACAGTCATGGGTGAGTTACTTTGAAAAAATCAAATTGTTGTTCATTCATATATTTTAGTTAATTTTGTAGTTAAAATAACAAGAAATATATACTATGCCCGCGGCTTGAAAAAAAACTGCAGAAAAATGCAAGCGCGGAAAAACAATAAATAATCAGCGGTAGAACATTACAGATAACGGGTTTAGACCGCTAGACCCTTCAAGCATTTGTAGAGTTTTTGTTATCGAAAACTGAATATACAAAAAAATCCATATAATGAAAAAATCACCAAAAACTTTATGAAAATTAAGAAGACTTCATGCCCAATTAATGACGCCCCTATCATGGTATTCCTCATAGCGGCAAATTTCTTCTTTGTATTTTTTCGGACTATCAACATTCTATTTCCAGGTGCCTTCCTGCTGCCGAGCCACCACTTTTTCTAGGGTACTATATTAGACAGGAATACGCAACCGCGATTCTAGTTCTTGGACAGTTCTCGGGAAACAGTGCGATAAGCATGACGTATAGTTTAATTAAAATTAAGTTTAGAATATAAAAAAATTGTCTCCTGCAGTGCTCTGTTTTGTGAAAAAACAAGCAAGGAAGGATTTAAACTTTACAGTTTTCCACTAGGGCAAAGAGAAAGACTGTCAATGTGGATCATAAATTGTAGACGCGACAAATGGAAACCGAATTTAAATTCAAGACTATGCGAAGATATTACTAATATTTTGTTACTATCACAATATAATTCAAATACAGGGAATCCGAAGTTTATTTATAATTCATGTTTTGATAACAATGCTTCAGTATACCCAGAATGGCAGCTTGCATATTCCAATCTAATATAGTACCTTACTTTTTTCCAGGGTCACTTCTCCTTCTAGGTGCATGACTCTACCTGACAGGCTTCCTTCATCTGACGGATTTGGATATGAACTGGACGAGCTTCAGTTTATTCGGCTTATTCCCAAAAAGAATCCAAACCTGCTATTTGGACTTCAAAGATACACTTTTCCTGTTGATAAATTAATTTTACTTCTTGAAAAAAGCAATCGCTATAGACCTATACAAATCCAAGAAATGATTGTATTAACAACCGTTTCTGGCGACGTGTTTGCAATACTGGAGAGTGGTAATCATCTTGCTGGAATATATACATGTAACTCTCGCAATGCTAAGAAAGAACGGGTAAAAATAAACATGCGAAGTGAAACGGTTACCGAATTAACAAAACATGAAATAAAGGAAGTTCCAGTAGGCCGCTCTCGTCAGATCTTATATAATTTCCAAATACAGCATGTTAACCACAATCTTTCACGTCACCTAATGAATTAGAAGAAGTGTTATACAAGAAATCTGCTTCGCGCTCGGATATTTATTATTTGCACTTGGAAAGATATAATGAAATTTTATCAAAAAGATATGTTTTAGATTGCAGCATTTATATGCGTTTTCATATTATGATTTTTCCACGTAATTAAATGTGCATAGTTAAAGATTAAGTTGCTTGATGCTCTGTAGGCTTTGAGGTACACATTTTTATCAGGGTACTTGCGCTACGCGCTCAATTTTTTACAGACATTTGTAAGTGTATATTTGCTGAAATACGTCACTATAAATAAAAACTTACAATCCTTTCTTCACGCATTTTCCTCTACCTATATTTTTTATGGATAAAACAAAAATATCCCAAAGTCTTTTTTTTGATTTTTTACGAAATGTTCTAGGAATTTTTAAACGCTTAAAATTCTTAAAAAAATGACACATAATTTATTTGAAAAAAATTAATCATCAACAAGGAATATTTAAAGTCTTATAAAAAAAGATTACTTTTCTACAGAAAATAAAATAATTAAATTTTAAGTTTCATTTATGCTGTTGAATTTTTAACTGAAAATGAATTAATTTATTCTCCGAAGATCAAAACAACAGATTTAATATAACTTGAATTTTCAAGCCAAAAAGAGGTATTTTTAACAAAAGAATTAATTTTTACTTAAATGAGTTTGATTTTTGAATAAAAAATATCCCTTTTTAAACAAAAAAAAAACATATTTTTAACAAAATATTTAAATTTTGGATGTAATAATGGAAGTTGTTAGCCTCAAAGGCGGATTTTTAACAAAAACTTTATTTTTAATTGATAAGTTGAATTTTCAACTAAAAACCATGAATATTTAACAAAAAATAGAAGTATTAAATCTTCAGTTGAGAAGATTTATTTTTAGGTAAAAAATAGATTTCGAACAAAATATCTAATGTTTTAATATAAGGGTTTAAATTTGACTCCAAGAAGACGAATTTTTAAACAAACAGTCGAATCTTTCTCAATAAAACTACAATTTTTAAACTAAAACGAAAGCTTTTCAACAAAAAAGTTGAATTTTCAAAACAAAACAAATTTAAGAAATAAGTTAATTTTCATCAAAAGAAAACAACTTATTTAAAATCTGTTTTTCAATGTTGCTAAACATTATTATCATAAAAGAAAATTTGTATTACATTTTTTTTTTAATATTAGGACATAATTATGATCTTAATAATTTGCTAAATCACTTTATAATTTCTCAACTTTCTCAAACTTCAATTGTAATTTTTGATACCGATAACAAAAAAACTACACGAATGTAAAACCGATCAGTTGATATATCTCTTTCACCCACCGTAATAATAGAAATCAACAATATAGATCTCGGTTAACTCGTCAAATAGCAAAACTTATTAATGTCTTTTCAGACTAGATGGGAATATGAAAAATTCTTTGTTTTTTCTAATTAAATTTTTTCTGACAAAAGATTAATGGGAAGAAACAACAGTTCAAGAAGTTCGGAAATATCAAACTGGAAGAGTGAAATGTAAACAAGAAGATGAAAATAATGATCGGATTAATAATAAAAGTATTTGAGTGCACAAACAAAAAAAAAGTTCGTAAAGCTAAAAATAGAAAAGTATGGGATGAGGAATTAATAGAGAAGAAGAATAAGGTCAGAAAGGAGTTAAGAAAACGGAAAAAGAAGAACAGTGGCGGAGAAGAATATAGAATGAGCAAAAACAAGTGCACTGATAAGTGCGACGAAACAACAGGAGGAGAGCATAAGGTTCGAAGAAGAGGCATAAAAGGCTAAGATGAAAGAAGTGGTTTGACAGGTATTAAATAGAGAGCGAAAAAGGAAGATAAAAGTAAACCAGGTTACTGGGACGTTAGGTAGAAAAAATATTTTCTGGATTTACTAGGAGAGGTAGAGAGGAAAACTAAGAAAAGTGGAAAACATTGCAGGGACAGAGATTAGGAAGGTCATAACAAGGGGTGAAATAGTTAAGGGTTACGAGTAATGAGAGATGAAAAGGCAACGTTCGTAGATGAGATTCTAAATGAATTCTGAAAATATGGGTCCTCTGCGCCGACTTATATTCAATATATTAATATCAGAGGTAGAGGAAGAAATAAGGAGAAAAGGATGGGGAGAAGTTAAGATAGAAGGATAATAGATATCTACCCTGATGCATTCTGATGATGTGGTGTTGATTGCAAAGTATGCAGATGGGATGGTAGGCTCAACTACAAGGTTGGAGAAATAATTGTATTGAAAAAAGTCTATTTAAATGTAGAAAGGAGAAAAATAATTACCTTTTATAAAAAGATGGAGAAAAAAAGAAATAGACTAGAATTTTTAAAGATATTTAGGTTTACTTATACTTTTAAGAATGGAAATAATGCTGCTAATGATATTGTTATCTCCTAAAGGGGTAGATAAGAGCCTATTAATTCCACAAGAGCAAGCAGAAATTTTTCACTCTACCCCCACCTTTTTGAGAGTTTTCACGCATTAACCCCGAAATTTAAACATCGAAGTAGCGCGAACCCTTTGAAGCTCGTTTCTTTGGAGTTCCCAAATCTCGAGCTTCTGGTATCATTGGAGTTCTTGTGTATTGACATTATCAAAAGGTCAGCATATTCTTTAGATATAGACTTAGGGTTACGTGATGAATGGATCACGTGACTAGATTCTTACCATACCGACACTTTTTTTATTTCTTAACTTATTTTCACACATTGTGCCATATCGAGTTCAAAACTTGGGATAATAAATAAGAAGCACAAAGGAAGGTGGGTGTGGTCATAAATTCTAATAATTATGGAAAAGTATGCAAAAATTATGTACAAAAAAAAACTTTCTTAATAATTATACAAATTTAAGACCGCACCCACCTTTCTTAGTAGTTTTCATTTACTATCCCAAATGTCAAGATCGATCTGGCGCTTTGTGTTACAATAAGTTGGGAAAAACAAAAATTGTCAGTATGGTGGGGATCTGGTCACATGACATACTCATCACATGGCCTTAAATGAATTCTTTATGAACGAATTATTAATCTTCCCCTTATTTTCAAAACATGGGACTCCTTTATACTCTATTCTACACCTTGACAGTTATCCTTAGTTCTATTGATGAATACTGCTGTGATTTGGAAGAACACCGTTAATTGCAATTCGGATAAGTCCCTTGAGCCGCCCACCGTTAACTACTTTCAGGTGACTTATCCGATTTGCAGTTAATGGTGTTCTTCCAAATTACGGCAAATTGAATCATATAATATAAAACTATTTTCAATCAGAAGGTTCTATCAATTTTTAATTTATTAATAAAGTACATACTATTTTTTTATTTGTTTTTACCTAATAAAAGTTTAGTTATCTTCAATTAAGAAACATAAGGATGTTCATGGTGCAGCATCAAGTTTAAAATCACTTAATGGTTCACGTGGTTCATAAACCTAACATTGAAATCCTAATTGAGTGTTGCGACAAATTTTTGAAAGAAAAAAACCAAGCTTACTCGTAAACAACTTTTTAAGATATAGAATGAGGGTTTCGAATATGCAATTAAAGATACTTAAATAAACAGTTATGAAAAAATGAAGTAGGGCAATTAGTGCAATCTTGGCCACCCCCCCTCCCCCCGCCACTAAATCCTACGAAAATATTGTAACTATCTTATGAGGTCCACAAAAAAATGGTGAAAATTATAAAACAATTAAATATTATAATTAAATACAGTAATTTTGTTAAATAATTGTATTTTTATAGTTGTATCAACTGCCAGTGTCGCTAGCGACTGTACTACAGGTTCAGTTATAGGCTGTATGTCATTTGTGGGGTAGCATACCAAGGAAAAGAAGCGAAGCTTTCTGAAAACACATCCAGCTTCGCTTCCTGCTTCGGGAATCGAACCCGCACCACCGTGGCTGTCAAGGCTGCAGTTTTGAAACATAGGACAATCACTATAATATCTGAGCCACGATAACTGCCTTTAACAGTAATTCCATGTATTCTTTCTGCTTATATTTTTAACTCATTTTTTTTTGCTATTAAAGAAGTTACAAGATTATAAGAAATGGTATCCTCAGATACCATTTAGTATTTTAGTATGACTTCGTTGAAATGCAGACAACTTATTCGCGAAAATATGCTAAGCATAAAACTAACATTTCACTGTCACGAAATAAAATAAACCTAATTGCGCCAATCTATTCTATACTTAAAAAGATTAGTATTTAAACCTTTAAAACTTACATTTACGCTTATAAGGGTTTCTTCAAAAAGTCGTATGTAGTTACAGCACCTCATACTAACCTCTCTGACGACAGCTATTTCCACTTATCCTAGCTTTCTACACTTTAAAGATAATAATATTGAAATTAACTTTAAGTTAAGTTTACTTTTTCTCCAAAAAGATGTCTACACGTCAATGTCAAGAACTCGGCAAACCTTCTTGACATTTTCGCCTATCCTATCAAGGACATGGCGTCATGCTGTAATACTGAATGCGTCGCGAAATATATTAGTCTTTTTTTGATTCTATTATTTTGATTTTTAGTTGGCGAATTATACTGTTTTTAGGGCAGGTTATATTTTTTAGAACATTTTATTATTTCAGATTACATTTGTGAAGTAGAAAAAGAAGGTTGACTTTCAGATGTAACCAAAAGGATCATTCGCCAGTCGAAAGTCAACTGATGATGATAACATGACTTTAAGTAACGCGCTTGATTGAAAATCAGCTACTTTATGTACGTAAAATGTACTTTATAGGTTAATTTAAGACAGAAAGGTTGTTGACTTTCTGTCAACGCGTGCGTGTGAAATGAAACTTATAGGTTAATTTAAGTCAGCTGATTGTTGAAATTCATAAAATTTATGCGCTATCTTTCAGTTATTGGGAACAAGAAATTAATATAAAATTGAATAATTTCAGGAATGTTAAAATGTTAAAAAAATAAAACAAAATATGTTAAAATCATCTCCACTAATTTTTGGTATGAATACTAAAATATGTACATAAAAAGTTATGGTTTAAATTAATTCAGGACACCAGCTACTAGGGAAATTCAGAGGAGTCCTTTAAATAACATACAGGAATAGACTAACGTTCAACCAAATCTTGCTATTTTAATAGTTAATGTTAGAAGCTGATACAAATTTGAAAAACGTAAGCAAGGTGAAATTTAAATTTTTTTTACAGAAATACAAAAAAAAATCGTCAATAAAGTCCAGTTTGATTCCTGCAGATTTAACATGATTTTCAAAGAAGTTCTAAACCGCGCAAAAAGAGCACTTAAACTGGCGAAACAATTTGGCAGTATTTCTTTATGGAATTACTTTCTTACTTGAAAATGCCGCCGAAGTGATTGCTGGAATCCAGAGGGCTTACCTCGACTTTCGTGAAATAATTCGCTTTTGAAAAATCCATTATGGAAAAGATTCTACACACAAAAATTTTCGGAATCAGTTTCTTATCACAATTTTATCTTAACAGTTTACATGTATGACTGCACCGAAGAAGGCGAAGAACGAGAGTGGCAGTATTTCCACGATACGTTTATCAGCTGGACAAGTTTGCTAGGAGGACGGAACTTAAGCGTTGACCGCGCGTGCATTTATCTGTGAGCTTCTGGAGAAATACTTCTCAAAATGGCGACTGGATATACACTGACTCTTTTAGCGGTGCAATTATTATTATTATTATTTATCAGCATTTGGAACTCGAAAGTTCATTGCCTCATCTACCCGAGACCGCCACGCGTCTCTATCCTGTGCATCATCCATCCACT
>NC_046664.1:2601894-2637364 GCF_010883055.1 Belonocnema kinseyi | reverse complement strand
ATTATTTCCTCGGCATAAGGTGTGAGTCTGTTTACTATTATATTGGATAAGATTTTATAGCACGATGGGACAATTGAGATTCCTCGGTAGTTATTACAGTCGTTTTTGTCACCCTTTTTAAAGATAGGTACGATAATCGAAGTATTCCACTCCTCTGGAATACGTTCGGCCTTCCAAATAACGCGTATCAATTTGCAGATTTTTTCTGTAAGGCTAGGGCCTCCATATTTTATTAACTCGGAAGGCAAGTCATCGATACCCGCAGCTTTGTTATTTTTTAGTTTTCTAATTGCCGTTACTATTTCTTCATCAGAAGGTTCATCGACTTGGAGTTCAGCAGTGTGGATATCATCGTAGTTATTGTTTTCGGCGGGGGCTTCGCGTACATTGAGTAATTTATCGAAATAGTTTTTCCATAGATTTAGTCCTTCTGTCGCATGGGCTACTAATAGAAACAAAAAATAATTAGAGTTGGATGATCGATACTTCAGATATGTATCCACTTTGGCAGAACTTCCTCTTAGTACTTTGATGGTGACCGTGAGGGAGTTCTGCAGAGCATAAAAGCCAGAAAGAGATTTCCTTCTATAGAGCTAAGCCTCTACGTTAGCGTGCCGGAAAAAGACAGCGTCAATCGTAGGTCTCCCTCCTCACTCTTTCTTGCCGTAGGAGACTGCTACTAACATGGCGGCTTAACCTTATTGGTTCTATATGGAGTCGTTGCCATGACGACTAGTATACTTGCATGAAACAAAGATGGAAACATTCTGGACGTTCCACTTTTCCAACCCTTATGTTGTCATCCTGCTTTATGCACGTGTGGTGTTGAATCTTGAGAGTTAGCTCTATCGAGGTGTTGAGGCGATAAACATCATATTATATTTTTGTTTGCAATTTTGAGATTTTCGTTATGTTATTTTTAGTATGAAAAAAGTTACCATGTTTTAACATTTCAATTAAAAATCAAATCTCAAAAACCTGCACAATAGCAATAATATTTATTAGGCAAATTATTCTATAGCATGGATTTGAAAAGCTTGCTTATCACTAAAATTTGAAGAAATAGCAACACACATCTACACGCAAAAGAAGGAAGCATTTATTTTATAGAAAATAACTTTTTATATTTTTTCCTAATCAAAAAGACAAACAGAATTAAAAAAATTTATACTTTTCTTATCAGAAAAAAAGTTCGAGTGCGTACATGAGTATCAATTCGAGTAAGTTTATATGCTTTTTGGTTCTTTAACTCAAAATTGGAAAAACAAATTACTTATGAAATTTGAAGGATCCTACTATACTATATTCAGCTGTTCAAAATGTGTTCTTTTTTCATTTATTTATTTTTATTTATTTTTTAAAAGAAATAATAAAAAAGAACGTTGGTGATAAGACCGCCAAATAAAACTGTATTAAAAAGATCTCCTTTAAAATTTTCTAAAAAAGAGCTATATTCAAATAGAATAATTATTTATACATTAAATTAATTTCAAATTTTTTAACCATACCGATGCGGAGATAATTAATGTCAAAGTTGACTACTTTAACATGTAGCTCATGAACAATGCATGGGCACTCTCCACATTTTAATTTATAGAGGAGAGAACTCGAATATTAGATATTCTCGAAATATGAGATAGCGGGGTATCAGCTAAACTAAGAGACCCACTCTGTTGGTTTTATCACTAACTTGTAGCCAATAAAGAAAGAATATTTCGTGGTATAGTCCATTTTTCATTGGGCTTCTAAAGATTATAGGCGAACTTTTTGTGAAATCGATGGTGGTCGAGTTCCTGAAAGGAAATTCTTTAAACGCTATTTAATATTCATTAATTATGTATTTAGCAGTGAAGTTTGTCTGGAGTGATGGGGATTGAATAACTAAGTAGGAAAATATTGATAGTGTTGAAGTTTTTCATTGTACAGGTCACACACGGTAAATGCGTAGTTGCACGGTGTGGTTCTCATAATATGAGATACCTGTGGTTTTTATAACACTGTGGCTGCGCGGGGGAAACTGGTTACGAAAATGTTTGTGACTACTGCAAAAACTAAATATATCTAAATAGCAGTAAATTTATACTTCGGAAACATAGAATACAGTTTTTTATTAAAAATAATACTTTGTTTTACATTTTATTAGCTATTTCCTGGGGTATCTAATATTATGAGAAAATGTTTAAAAAATTTTTTATTTAAGCTCTTAACGGCAAACTAAATTTCCTTTAAAATGCCCTATACTACTTTTAAATTCAGTCCATAGAATTCCGACAATCACGCCAAACAGAGTTGGTATCTCATATTTGGATACTCTCCACACTGTTTAGCCACTCGATACTAGTTAATATAGAAAAACCTATGATAGAAAGAACTTACGTTTAGTTTCAATATCAATTAATTTTTTACAGAGAGTGTAATTGATGTTGAAAATCAAGTGAAAGAGCCAGAAGCAAAAAATCAGCGACTTAGGTCGTCATCCAAAAATTATACTACGCAAATTATTTTTTTGCTTTTTGCAACCCTTAGTAATATTAGTATGTTTTTAGATTTATGGCTTTATGTTGGCTTATGTATTTCTCGATTCTGACCCAGGGATGTTTTACGAACTCATTTGTCATTCCCTAACCAAAAAATGTGCTCAAGAACGAATAATTATAAATTTTCAAAAAATGCAGATGGCGTACTGTAACTCCAGTATGAAAAAATTGCAGACCTTTTACAGCCATGTGATACTAACCTCAAAATAAATTTTCCATAATTTTTTCCGCTATCCTCCAGTTCGCAAGGAATAAATTATCGAGTTGGATTAAAAAAAAATTAAAACAGGCATTTACGTAGGTTTGTTAATTGCGAAAATATTAGAGAGAAAATTATTTTCGTTGGAAAAGGATGTCGAGAAAAGATCGAGAGATTATTCAAAGAATTATTGAAATTATTACCCAAGTCAGTCTGTGGTTTCAAATGAGGTCGTGCTTAAGGGCACGTGATACTTAGAAAATTGTCGATTTTACCAGTTTTAGGTTCCGACGGCTTTTTTACTTTAATAATCAATATTTTGTCTTAAAAATTTGGGACATGATAGCGACCATGCTAACGGACGTCCCCACACACTTTTTTTTGGTTTAATTCAAAAAAGTTTTAATTTAGAAAAATCTGATTAATTTGCATAGCGCTTAGGAATTAGTATCGATTTTACCAGTTTTAGGTTCCAACGGCTTTTTTTCTAGAATAATCAATATTTTGTCTTAAAAATTTGGGAAATGATAGCGTACATGCTAACGGACGTCGCCGCACACTTTATTTGTGTTTCTTTTTTCAAAATTTTTTTTTATATTGCTAACAAAGTGTGTACATTTGGAGGTTATGTATGTTACAATTCTCCTGTGCGTTACTTCCAAACTACACAATATTTTTGGCCAAAACATTTGGGATTGCAAATAAACATAGTAACTAATCTCCCCGAAATAACCCTTTCTGCAGGCAATCAAAAAAGTTTATTTCATAAATAATTTCCAGATTAGCGGAAAGGCAGAGATGAAAAACGACCTAACCCCAAAATAATACATATGCATAACATTTTTATTTAGCACAATAAATTTTTTGTTATTATCCCTCAAAAAAGAGTCCGGGGACGTCCGTTATGATATTTCATAGCATCTCCGAATTCAGTTTTTAAAAATTTCCATTTTTGTGGAAAAAAAGCCGTGGAAACTGTAAGTATCACATGCCCTTAATAATAAAGACTGTTTAGGCCAAACAACAAAGAAGGCAAAGTGCGCTACTGAGCAAGACACTAAACGTATTATTTCTAATATGAGAAATAGGCAATTTGCTCTAAAATTAGAATCAAGGAACGAACCTGTGGCTGATGGTAAAAATAGAAGCAGAAGGAATTCTGTAATTTCAAAGCCAACTGCGAATAGAGCACAGATTCGCAAAAAAAATGCTGGTGAAAATGACATCTCAAATTAAGAAGGTACGATATTCTGAATGATAAAGTTTATCTTGGAAAGGAAATTTTCGAACACAAGGACGATTAAGAAACGTTAGGACTAAGAAAGAATAATATTCTCTGGATTCTGGGATTAGCAGACCTGATGTGGCCAAACGGCCTAAGAGACAAGTACCTTGATCCCAAGGCCGGATATCGCTTTAATGGGCAAATCAGAACAGTCTTTTCGCCCGACCAATTAGCTACAAGAGAAAGTATGCAAAATAATAGAAACATTATATTAGGAAAATTCAATCTTTTCACTTTTTTTTTAAATAGAAATTTTTATTTCAGAACTGTACAGTAACTGTTTAAAGAAGCAAGGAATGGTTAAAAACCAAACTGAATTTTGAGGTGAAAAACGTTCGAAAAAAATTAACACAAAAGATGAACTACCTGCACAAAAGAACCCAAAGAAGAGCAAAAGAGAAAGAGGAGCAGGCTTCAGTTTTTATTATAATATATATATAGACATACATATGTGTGTGTATTTGTGCCACCTTTTATAAAAATCTCAACATTTATTAAACTTTGGATACTTTAAAAATAAAAGCCAATAAACTTGCAAAATCTATTTTCCTAGGTTTACACAATCGGAAGTTTTCAACTTTAAACACCTCAATTTTGAAATTTGTCGAAAAAAATTCACAAAATTATGTGTTTGCATTTCAAACACTCGGATGGACACCGCGTTAAAAACTGGCCATGATTGGTCTAGAAAGTTCTTTTAATGGATAAAAAACGAATGAATGGTATTTTAAAATCCCCCGTAGACCTTCGTTTATTGAAATTCGGGCGTCTAGTAAATGGTTCTTATCATTAGAATAATTTATTTGACTTTTTGAGTGCTTTGAATAGCCGCACATAAAATTTTTAAATATAAAAAAGTGATCTAAAAAATCTCCAAAATGCGCTGTTTAAATTTTTCATCCAAAATGGCTGGTTAACAAACTCGTTTTTTCTCTTAGGACCTAAGTTCAGTTAAACTAAACTTTCCTTCAATACCAATCAACAACAACCGTAAATAACCTTTTTATAAAATTTTGAGCATGGGCCTCTTATTTCAGGCTCCTATTTCCTTAGAGTTTTGATTTTCTATTGCGTAAACAGTACAATTGAAAATATCTTGTTGATTGACTAGAGTCTTCCCTGGCGGACCGAAGGAACCGAACGGAGCCTCTACAAAGTACCCGTAAAGAGCCCATTCGGTTCCTTTTTGAAAAACTCGAAAAAAAGTAAAATCAACTTTTAAATTGTTGAAATTCGGATTCTACGTTAAAATTCGCTATAGAAAGTCACGGAATAATCGCAATAGTTGCGATTGTTGATTTCTACTTACAGGCGATGCGTTTAAAGTATAGCGGTCAACAGGCGTTATACGTATCATATTTTAAAAAATTTTTTACCTTTGTAAAAAGAACTGTTGCGATTATTATAGTTTATTATAGTTATAGTTTATTATATATTATTATAGTATAGTTTTATCCTCTGTATATAAACTATATATAACCAGTTAAACTCTTCTGTATTATTTTAATTCTTTTTAATGAAATGGATTTTATGATTTGTCCATAGTTTTGTCGTAATTGATCCTAAATTCTTCAAACTTATCTTGAAGTCGTAAAGATTTTACCAAGTTCTTTTTAATTCCTTTGAAATCTTTTGATTGCCCGCAAAATCACTCGCATTTAAGACTATTCCTTTTTTGTTTAGTTTTTAAATTTTTGACTTTTGAAACATATTTCGAAAGTAACTTAAGCAGCAAGTGAAGGGTCCGCGGTCTAAACCTATTGAATGCTTATGGCGTCATATGAGAAATCTGTGTTTTTTCATAAGTCCGTTCAGGTTATACGATGACTAGCACACATCATATTTTTGCAATAAAATATTTTCAATTTTTGCAAGAACATCTATGTTCGGCATATAATTTCAAATATTTTGACATGCAAAACTTGCCCGCAGCTTGAAACCCCAAGCAGTAAACCGCGAGCCTTGATCGTGTAAAATTTCTTAAATGTCAGTTAACAGCTTTAGCCCGCGGACCCTTCCAATATTTGTACAGTTGCCAGGTTTTTCTAGATCCCTTTCGCCAGCCAAAACACCATTTGGTTCCAGGTCCACTTCTTCTGGGAACATAACTCTACCTACCACGCTTCCTTCTTCTGACGGATCAAGATATAAACTTGACAGACATTTTCAACCCCGAACACCCCCAAGTACAAATTTTCAAGACAAAAAAACCCAGTGATTTTTTTGCGTCTCCCGGGCAAAGAGGGCACTTTCAAATAGTTACAACTTCCTTTCTTCAAATTAGAATCGAATTTTCTATGAGTGATTTCTGAAGGGATTTGCATGCTCATTCATTCTGTGAAATCTACTGTTTTCAATTTTTTTATTTTTATAAACAAATTGCCATTTAAAATGTTTATTTAACATTTTTTACTCTGGCATTTTAGACCTAAAATAGTTATGTAATTATGCGAAGATATCCAAGCGAAACCCTTCCTCGCCTGCTCGGATTGGTCGGCCAGTTCTATCGGGGACTTGGTTGTATGCATGATTCTCCAGCAAAGCTGCACTAATTTCTTCATCATTTATTCAGATTACCTTCTTTTCGTACATTGTTTGCTTCTCTGAACTTGAGGCTTTTTGACTATCTTCAGAAACAGATCATATTCTGTTTCGAATGAAGATTTTTTCTGTTGCCATTGTCCGCTCTCATTTGAAATAAACGCGTAATATTTTAGAGTGCCGGAAATTGTAATTGCTTCAGTGAATGCAATTTCTAGTTTTTGGTTATCTCTATCTGATCTTCTTTCGAAGTGAAAGAATTAATGTTTCCTTTAAATGATTCTTAGTATAGTTACTTTTAAAATCCTGCGCTGCTCCGTTTGTCAAATAATGAATTTTGTTAACAACGCTGAATTTAGTACTCTCCTTCTTTTAGTATAACTTTAAGGTGCTTCAGAAAAAAACATTGTTGGTTCGCATAAAATGCGTGAGGTTTCAGGTTTTTAAATTTAGTGCAAAGTAATTTTACGAAAGCATTAGCGTCTGATATTTTGGCCTTCAAAGTGTTTCTATCAGTTTGCTGCCAAACTAGATATGTCACTGTGTCAAAACTATTCACGCCCAATAAATCAGTCAGGTACTATTTAAAACTTTTAATGTCAGGATAAGATTCGCATTCGTTAAAATGACAAGCGCCAGTGGATTCACTGCACATGATTTCTTTGAGGCAGTCATGATAATCTGATGACTGTATGTCAGTTCCCTCAGGTAAATGTACAATATCAATCGAATTCAACATTAACTTTATGTTTTCATGATAAACGCAGACACATAAATTGCGAGTTCCACTTGCTGTCTTAGTTGTGTGAATTTTGAAAATCCAATCTTCAAATTTTCATGTAGCTCTACAAGTCTGGCATATGATTCTGAAAGATTGTACATAATCAGTCTCTTATGGACTTGCTCACGAGTACAGTCTAGTTTTTGGACAGATATGAAATCTTTCTTACCTGGCATCTGACGACAATGCTCGTCATCTTCGTAAAAGTATATTACCAAATGTTTAGTTTCTTCTGCCAATTTTTGTCCTTTCTTTGCTTCCAGAAACTTCAAAAACCCACTCTTGGCAACTAACTCTTTCGCTTTTCTGGCTTCACGTTCAGACGTACCGAATTTTCGCATGATTTTTCTGCGACTCCAAGACTTAGGCACAAGCGTGAGTAGACAAATCTTTTATGAATATGTAGTGCCCTTCTTCTCTATTTTTTCTTTTATTTGATTCAGGACTTCGAGAACCGCTAAGTGATTTTTATCATTGCACCCTTCTTTTTAATATCTCATGGGCAAGCAAAAATATGTGTTCTCGTTTATCTCTTCCCCCACATTAATACCAGGCTCTTCTATAACTCTGGATGGTTGTAAATTGAGAATTCTACATTATTTTCTACAAGCACCGCATATTTTGCTGCCTTTTGGCAAATCAGAAAACACTTATTGCTGACTTTGCGTTGTACACATTTTAGATCAATTTATCTCACATGTTTCTCCTTACGGAAAGGATTTGCACATCTGCTGCGAAAACTTTGCATCGAAGACATGGTGAGTGATAGATGACAATGAGAGTTCTTTTGAGGTTTCACTTTGCTTCAAAAGCAGCGATTCGGAAAGAGACTTGAAAACTAACGTAAAACCGGAACTAAATTTTAAAAAACCATAGAAAAGAAGGATAAACAATTTATAAATGTATACGACTAAAATACAAATCGAAACACAAGAAATCACAGAAAATACACACAGAAAAATTTTAAACACTACAAGTCGGCTGCTTTTACTTTTTAGGAGATTGAAGCCAGAGTAAAGTAACGCAGTGCAACGTTTTGCTTGATGCAAACAAACAAATGGCAGTCTCTGATTGCCTTTTGTTTCTTGGTTCAATATCACAAACAAATGAAAACCTATGTGCGGGGATGTCTCTTGCTTTTCGTCTATACACGCGACAATGTGTAACCCTGCGTAGAACGCGGTCTAGGATATATAAAATAAGAGAAAAGTACAAACACTATTAAAAATTTGTTTTGAATATTTCTTACATTACAAAAACTAAATGTATTTTAATTTCAGAAGTCTTAAATCACAACTTTGCAAACATCGAAATTATCTCTATAAAATTTAAAAAAATAAATAAAAAAAGTGTTTTTCGATATATTTCAGATCTTCGTTCATTGAAATCACTCGGAATCTTCTTCCATCAGTTCCGTGGCAGGTCCGCACGAGCATTCTGAAGAACAGGCCGCACAAAGTGATTTCGCTTGATTGAGGCATATTGCTCTGTGACATTTTATCACAGCAACAGTTTGTCAGTCGACGTTTACCTGTTTCCGCCGTGCAATCACAGCATCTAGACCACTTGCGAGTAGGTGGGGGTGATTTTAGATTTGTGGATGTTTGATCTCGATTCGATTCCGCCAAGATCGATCCAAATCTTTCGAATTTTATCTTCGATCCTTTGCATGAATCGATCCTACATGGTGTGAATCGACGCTTCGATTCTTTGAAATTTTTGCTACGCTCGCGTGACTTCTTCCCTGACCAAAATTCCTCGACTGCCGCCAACTACACCGAGACACATCGGGGGTGTTTCCAGCACATTTTCGAGGTGCCTTTACATGACAGCAGAAAACGGCAGCGTAAAGCAGAAAGCGAAAAAACTTTGACCAATGATATTCTTCTAGTAATTCATAGAAGCTCGGCCATTGGCTGAAATGTCTAGTTTTTCCCTCTTTTTGCTTTACGCCGTTGTTTTCTGCTGTCGTGGCGTCATAAGAAAGAGCCAGAATCACTTCACGTTCAATTAGTTCAGTTCATGAAGTTCGACTGGAATTACATGCTAAATTGCTAAAATATAACATTTTTTGAGCAAGTGATTGATACGTACTGCAAACATCAGGTATGTATAGAATTACGAGTTTGCTTTAAAGAAATATTGCCTTTTGTCTTGATTTATATTGATTATGGACTTGTGTCCATATTAATATTATTTTTTCTAGCGGCACCAAATTTAAAAAAAAAGAGTAAGTCCTGTATGGCACCTTTTCTTCAAAAATTCCACGAGTGGTACATGCAAAATTTGCTCTACCGACGTGAAATCTGGTGGATTCAGAGGAAACACAACGAATCTAAAAAATCATCTCATTCAAAACCACGCAACCAATCCTGAAATAAAAAAAAAAGTTTGGTCATTGAGACCTCGAAACTAAAGTTGTTTTTAAATTCATTTTTAAATTCATTCTTGGAGGTATCGAATGGAAATGTTCAAAATATCAGGGCCATTCCACTGTTGATAATTTTAAATGCAAATATGAAGCAATTTCAAATTGGAAAGCTTAAAATTGTACAATTTCAAATAATGGAATCATATTACAGCAATCTTATCTGGTAATCTATATTTAAATTTTTAATTCTCAATGTGATATCTTGAATTTTTCCGATTTGTAGTTGAAAATTTAAACAAAATATTGATTTTTTTTCAGTAGGAGGATGAAAGTCTAAAGAAATAACTGATGCCATAATGTTTATGATTGTCAAAGATAATATGCTAACTCTGTTAGTCAACACAACTTAGTCGTTCTAACTCTGCGTACCTTAAATCGGTTACCAAAGAAGGGCTGGTTTAGGACCTAAACTCAAGCACAGGTGTCTTACCAAATGTTGCACCAAAGATACTAAGCCTAAAGATGCATTTTAACTGCTAACTTTGGCTGTTCAGACAGAGAGTACATAAATTTCTTATGAAAACAAAAGTTGTCTTAACCTGTTTTTGTCACTCATATTAATGTTTTATATAACCTGTTGCGAACAATATTATCCTGACTTCTTTTTACCTACACTGCTAAAAATGTTCGGAAAATTCCGATAATTTAAGATATTAAAGTACCTGAAATTTACAAAATTAGGTTGCTAAAAATAAAATTGTTTAACTTTTGCAGTAAATTTACGAAACTTTTATTATACTTCAGACGCGGTTTCTGAAAATGACTTATATTTTTCTAAAATTCCTAAATGGTAACAGAAATATAAGTTATCATTACGTAAATAAATGCGCAGTGATTTGTTTGCCTTGTATTTATATTTATTTGTTTGCAGTGGCCTTCTCCTAATATTACCTTTATACTTATAAATTTTATTATTATTTCTATTTTAATAGAAATTGCATCTTTCTGCAATAAAAATGCAACGATTTGGTTTAAAATTTAAGAATTTTTTATTAAAGTATTTTTTCTTCTTTGTTAAAAATTCAAGTTTTTTATTGAAAATTCCTAGTTTTGGGTGGAAAATTCAACTTTTCTGATAGACAATTTTTTTCTAATTATTTAAAACTTATATTTTCATACCGAAAAGTGAAACTGAAATCTTTTTTGGGTAAAAATTTAACTAGTTTTTTTAAAATAATTTGTCTTTGATTTAACAATCCAATTATTTTAGTATAAATGACATTTTTCTTGGATAAAAAAGCAAAAGTTTCATTAAAATTAACCTTTTTTTTCATTTTTTTGCCCTTTTTCATTAAGATTTTAACTGTTTCGTTGAAACATCGTATTTTTGGGTTAAAAATTGATTGATGAATATTTCTAAGCTGCAGCAAAATTTTGTGATACATGTTACTGGTGGTTCATGCATTTACTGTTATTAAAATTCCCGTTACGGTTTCGGAAAATTTATAAACGGTTTCTGCATTACGTTTTAGTGACGGGTCTTTGAAAATTCCTACAGAAATTTGTAACGGTGGAATCACCATTCGAATTCTAATATGAGCGCCCCTGGTTTCTTCGAGACTGTGTACACTATCTCATAAAGATTTCTCAATTCTTGCTAATCCAAAATATAGACGGAGTGTTTGCTTAATTAACACACAAAAAATAATGTTTTTTACTTTCTGCATTGCTCGGTGTAAATTGATTACTTGAAAATTTGGTGTCTATCGTTCCATCAGTATTCCCTAATTTGTAGAATCCTGCCTCATCTACGTCAATAATCACCATTAAAATATTTCTAAAATCTCTTTGACCTCTGTTAACGTCAGGTATCGCTACTCTGAAAGTATCTTCAACTTTACATATCGGAAATTGAGAGTTCGATCTATTTTTAATTTTTTTAGCTTGCGAAATCAAACATTCCTTGGCATTTATTCTGTTTCGAATAATATCAGCCTCCTTCTTACAAATTTAACAAATTCCGTTTTCGAGTGAGTCAATACACTTATTACATAATGTTTTTGTTGTTGTCTTTGTATTACCGTGTCATCTACATCGCATTCTTTTTTGTCAGTGAGTTTTGGCTCCGTCGCAATTACGCTATTGTGCTCCATTATTTCTTGTAATTCAACTTCGCTACGAATATTTAAATAAAATTATTTTAGCGGTGACGTTGTACATAATGCTGATTTAGGATCGGAGCCAAACATCGCTTGAAATAAAGCTCGTTATATACCAGCATGATGCGCTCTTTAAAGAATACATTAAAAAATTAATATATTTATATTAAACTAAAAGAATATATATTATCTATGATCGAATATTAAAATCATAACCTGTTTTTTAAAAATTGAAAAAACCGTAGTCCCTCTGACCATTGGCTGCAGGATTCATTAGTCATCCAAGTTATGAGCATATTTTGTATATCTTGATTTGCCCTATCTACGCTACCTTGCGACTGACTATACCTTGGCTTTCCCTGAACAATTTGTAGTCCAGGCCACATAGTGCGTAATTTTTCTATGATGGAGTTTACGAATTTCCGCCTATTATCAGACTGCAAAATATTTGGCGCTCCGAAAATGCAAAAAAAGTCGTGTAGCTGTTTGGCCACTTCTGCTGCTCCTTTAGAAGTCAATGGATAATTAGATGTTTACATAGACTTTAAACTTTTCTATGTGCTTAAACAATTAACTTCATTCAAAGGAACAATTAGTTTTTATACACCGCCAACAATGAAAACATCAAATCACTGTAATCGTCGACGCTGTATCGTTGTCAAACTTTGGGCTTCTTTCGCACTTTCAATCTCTTTTAAATAAGTGTTTATTGTTTTTCGTCCTTTTAAAAACAATTTGCGTCTTTTTGCAGCAACAGTTCAGAAAAATTTTCATTGAACTTATTTTTAAAACATTCTTTCTTGTCAACCGACATTATCATACACTGTAACTCAAGACTACCAAATTGTACAAGACACTCACAACAGTAATAAGCGAAAGTGCCAACCGAAAGAAGAAAGAAGAAGAAAGAAAGAGACAGTATAATATTCACCGCCGAAAAATATTAGTCATTGTTTATATTTTGCAATTGACATCAAACTAATTTCAACTGCATCCACCTGTGTTTGGCTGATGCTAGTATTAGCCAGCTAAAGCCCGGAATTCGTTATTTTTGTCAGCTTTATCCAGATGACAAAAATGTATGTCTAACTTTTTGTGGGGAATGCGCAATTTTTTAAATTATAAAAATCTTAAAGTATTCCTTTAAAATAAAAGGACCACGTCCTAATTACATTAAAAATGTCTCTCCGTGAAATTGGCTCTAACTTTGCCACTTGGCACATTTTTCTTGCTCAACAAAATATGTTAATGCCAAAACTTAATCCTATGCGCCGCTTTGACGCTATAGAGCATCAAAGGTTGATAGTAAACCGTTTGAGATCACCACCAAGTATAATGAAGATATATATAACGCTTGAGTGACTGAGTAACTGAGTGACAAAGTGATTGAGTGACTGACTGATTGAGTGGCTGAGTAACAGAGAAGAAGAGAGAGCAAATGAGTAAGTTTGCCATGTGAACAATGAAAATAATGAAGTGAATGATGGCGAGGGTGAGCGTGAGTGAGAGAGTGAGTAAGTGATTAGGTGAGGGTGTTATTATATGGGTGGAAAACAGTGAGTATATTTTTACTTATTTGTGAAAAGAGATACAAAGAATGCAAACTCACCGTTTTATTAGTCTCCTAATGGCGCTGCTCATTTGCGTCATTAATTCTGTATGTATATGATGTATGAATGAGCAAGGATTTACATGATAAATACCAAGGTTAAGATATCGTAAATAATGAAAATCAAAAATAGGAAAATCAACAGCCTCATTTGGTTGAAGTTTAACCCACTGAGCGCGTCTCATGCGTAGATTTTCAACCTCTACAACTTTCAACGATCCATCGATTCTCTCGTGACCATCCGAGACATATCAGCACCTTCAGTAGATGATTGCTGTTGTCCATCCTGGACAACCTCCTCATAGCATTAACATCCCTCTGATACTCTCTTTCCAAAATCACTGCATCATTTATGTGAACATCCAAAAAGTATACAGACTGACTCCTCACAGAAGTCTCAGGTAGATGTCGCTCTACAATGCGCTAAATTCACATCTTAAAGTAATAGCTACAATATCTGCTAATACAATTGTTCGAGAATATCGGAAAACTGATAGCACATTGTGTCACATTTCTGGGGTTTAATTCAAATTAAAAAAGTAAGGCACGTGATTTTTTATTCGGCATTGCGTGAGAAATAATTCAGACTCCTAATATACAAAGAACAATCCTAAAATAATTAGCATGATTTTGCCAAGGAGTAGATTATTTTTAAAAAATCAATACAATCAATATATTAGGACTTAGCTCCTTGGCCGAACCATAGAAGAAAAGGATGAAGGTCCTGCTTGTTTCACCAGTTAATCAACGGGTCATCGAGGAGCACGTGGTTCGCACCTTGTGTTCACAAACTAGATCAAAAATGGCAGAATGTACGTATTCTAACGCGATGAACAGTGATTGATGGGAGAAATAATAAGTATCCTGCGCAGAGGACTAATTCTAATGGCTACGGTCAAGACAGAGAACCTTAGGTAGACTCGTTTTCCATTGCTCTGCCCTATCACCTTTTCTTCTCTTCGTTGTGTCTTTCTCTGCCTCGCTGAACCAAGTCATCGACTAAGATTCTTTCCTTATTCTCGAAAAGCGGGAAAAGTGGTCCTTGGAGTGTCGAGTCTAGCGGGGTGGCCAGATTCACTCCTGTCAGAGAATCAGAGAACGGAAGTCCATGCTTCGAACTGCAGATGTGACTTCATGACTTCATGACACTCAAAACTATAGATTAGAGAGACAGCATCAACAGCCAGAAATAAAATAAAATATATAAGGTGGCGAAATTACCTAGTTTATACATAATTAAGCTGGTAATCGCCTTGGTCCATTTTCACCAGAGATATGTCGTGGATCTCAGACGGCCAAAGCAAGAGAGCAGATACGATAATTCAGAAGGTAAAGTCAGACGAGGATTACGCTGAAGGTCACAAGACACAAGAAACCTCGCTAAGGTGGAGATGACGACAGACCCTAGTCGCTGACGCAATGTAAGATGGTGGAGAACTTCAAGATTCACCACTCAAAACCGCAAAAGCCGGAAGCTCTAATAGCGATTTTAAGGACAAAAAAATACAAACAAAAAAAGGAAATATAGCCATATAAATATTAAATTTAAAAAAGAATACCAATAAGGAGTGCCTAATTCACTCTTGATGCAAACCACGCATATTTTAATGAATTTTCAGATAACTTTATTTTTGTGATGTTCCCGAAATCCGCAACAGCACATTACATATAGTCGATTAACTGATCTAAGACCTTCTAGAATTGGTCTCGGGAAGCATCTCTTTTCGTCCAAGTGATGTGCACAACTTCCAACATTATCCGGGACATTAATATTACTAAAAAGAAACATGTCGACCCTAAACTCTATGGACAACCTTTCTACATTTTGTCTAACATTGCACATGAAGCAAGATGCACTTGCCGTTTGCGTTAACGCAGCTAAATGCATTGTACTTTGATCACATTCTACAGCACGTGTTTCATTTGATATTGATCTGGTACAAATAATACTCGTACATAACCTGGATTCATTATTCAAGTCAAGAGGTGGGTGATTTTAAGCATCCCTTCTTGAAATTGCAAGTCGCCGTTTATTTTCATGAATGAATACGAAATGTCATAGGTAAAACAACTACATATTTTTTAATTTAATTTTTTAAAGCTGTTAACTTCAAAAGAATAATATAGTTATTGCAAATCTGTATTCCACTCATATATTTAATAAACGCAATGGCGTATCAATTCAGTATACAGAAGTGTTCATTAAGGTGGTCCAAAAATTAATTGCAAACATTTTCTTAATGCTAGATGCAAATGATCTCCCCAAAACGTTTCAGGATCCAAAAAAAGTAAACGTGTGTTTTTTAAAAATTATTTTTAATGGAGCTTCAGAGGACTTCAAATTTACATGGGAAAATGCATGTTAAAAAGTCAGGTTTTGGTATTTTTTCCGAAGAAGAATTTGACTTATTATACATAAGGGTTCGACGCCTCTAACAAACCCCACGACGCCCTGAAAACGACCCTCAAATAAAAAAATGTACATTCTTTAGGAAATTGACTCTTTTAAGGGGGTAGCAGGTTTCAATAACCTTTTTTTCAACAAAGTTTTTCTGTTATTTATTTTTATTAACCATTCACAACTTTTTAGTATGTCGTAAGGCATGTTAATAACTAACGGAAATTTTTGTTTTCATTTTTCATCAATATCCGGCCAGTTTCTGAGTGATCTGATGACGCCATGTTGAAAAACGGTCGACATGATTTTTCAACTTTGAGTCATCTGAAATACAAAAATCAAAATTATTCGTAAAGAGCACATAAATGGCTATAGTATGAACCTTAGTTATGAAAAATATCAATTAATAAACAAATTGTGAAAGTTTTTGTGATTGTTCGTTTTTTTCTCACTTTTTTAAACATTAGCTAGGTCAAATTGTTAATAAACATTAATGAACAATCAAGACCGAGGTACGAAATTCGCCCAGCAGATCGGCTGGAATCGTGGCGACTGTCAAATGTCTTTTTCAGCTTTTGTAAAAAATCATTCTCCTTCTATACTTGTACCTCTACTCTCAATTTGAAATTTTTTTGTATCTTACTGAATTCTTCATACAAATTTTCTACTTTTTTCACGCAGCGTTGGTGATCTCTTATCGGTAGATCTGCCTTTGTCCAGAATAATGTCACTTGAAAGTTTACTTCCAATAGTTTGCTGCTCTTCAAAATCAACTAAAAACACTTTCCTCCGTAATTCTGCCATGTGAAATATAAACATAGCTAACAGTGTCACTCTGCTGAATATAAATCACCAGCAGGGGTATACCTGAAAATGTTGGAGAAGTCTCTCAATAGAAATATTTAAAATTAGATATTATAATACTCTAAGTTGAAGTCGTCAGTGACCACTAGTACATTAGTAGTCAATGGGACTTCAAGCAATGAATTAAAAAACTATTAGTAGAGAAGAGGAATATCCAAATTTTGTGTTAAAAAAAGTTACCAAAAAAGATGAATTTTCTCATATTTCCCGTATGCCTTATTTGATAAAGGAGGCTGTGAATTAAATTTTACATTAAAAAATTTTTATTTTAAATACAGAAATACCATCCATAATAGGAATTGAAGGCAGCACTCTTTTTGGGATCTTTGTCGATTTTGAGCAAGCATTCCCATCGGTAAGGCACAAATTATTATGGGAACAGCTCAGAGACATTGGACTTAATAACAGTCTTCTGAGGTTTATTATAAGGCACTAAAAATACTTCTCGAAGCATTTTGATGTAAATGGGAATAGATTGAAAGATAATAAAATCAATTTAGGAATATCGCAGGGAGAATCCCTGAGTCCAATTCTATTTCTATTGTTTATATACGATATTGAGAACTTTTTTAAAGCATTTGAACCTTCTGAAGTGGAATTGGAAGTTCTACTGGGAATTCTGATCCTTCCATTCTTCGATGATATTGTGATCTCGAGGGAATCCACAGCAGACGTTTAATTAAAATTAAATGCTTTAGAGCTTTACTGTAAAATAAATAAATTACGAGTCAACGTGGAAAAGACTGAGACCTTAGCTTTTCATCAAAGCCCGAGAAATAAGAAATTTCCGAAGTTCACAATGGAAGGGAAACTGGCGAAACAAGTAAGACCGTACTGTTACCTTGGGAAGTTTAAAAAAAATAGGGTTGCATAGAACAAACATAAAAGATCGAAAATCTAAATCTAATGTAGCGACAGTTGTATCTCGGCAAACTCTTCACAAAGCAAAACCAAGATCATTGATAGTGATGAACAATTCTAGATATGTCTGATGAAAGTTTGGTTAAGAGGTGCTACAACAAACTAATTTAACTGAATCGACTAAAATCAAATAAGATTAATTATAACTGGCCAACCGAAACTGAACACATACTAGAGAAACTAGGAATCAAGCATGTATTTGGAAATCAATGCCCGGAAGTTGTCAAACAGCGATTGGAGGAGATCATGTTAAAATTGCAAGGAATAATTAGAAACGCATTAGCAGCAAACAATTTAAAATATTCTTGCTTTTTTAAGAGCACTGTCTTGCATAATGACTGTTTGTTGAAAAAAATCAACACTAATAAACTGAGCTTACTCTGTACAGCTTTCGTCAGATGTGCAACTTACGAATAATGCATACATTTGAGCATTTTATTATGGAACCTTCGGCATATATTGGTATTAGATACCAAGTTATAAAAAACAATAAATAGATGGTAGAGATTTTAAATATGAACTTATGTAGTTTAATAGATAGTTTATTTATTTACATGATAAACGCATTAAAGATTCGTGCCTTTGGGTTATATTTGTAACATTACTAGTTTTAATGTAGAAATAAGTAGACTAGGTATTTTAAATCAAGAATTAAAAAATTGTCAGCTGTAGTCATTATCCTCCTTGCAATTGGGCATTGGCCCTACTTTATATTACAATAAACTAAACTGAACTAAACTTTCTTTTACAGGATGGCTGACTCAATTTCTTGACTAATCTTCCAAAAGGTCAAATCTACCTCTCAACAATGAAACCCAGGAGGGATGCAGGGGTATTGAAGTTCACTTGAGGGCATTTGGAAGAGTGGCAATGCCAAAGTTCACTAGATAGAAATAGATACCATTTCTCTCTTCATAAGTCATTACCAGGAGTCCTAAAAAAGGATAGCGTACAACCGATAAAATATAACGCCGAACTATTCTATGAAAAAATAAAAATAAATACAATTAACGCAGAACGATAGAAGAACGGGGTAGACAATGAACTTTGCTTGATAAAAATAACTTGCCGACTTGTAGTAGAGGTGGAAATCTCTCTCACCTTGATATAATTGTTCTTGCTCGTTTAACGGTAATTGGAATTAGTGGAAAATTACTGTAATCATTTATATGAATTTATATGACCCTATCACTTGAGCGATAAGTATAATTAATAAACGCAAGTAGAATAAAATATTCGAATAAACTACTGCTTTATTATTTCCATAATATTCTCATTTGAGGTAATAAAGATACCATATATGATATATAGTCTATTAAACCAGAAAAATATTCATCAGATACATTGTTAAGCAAATTCTCTTTTTAGCTTACAAATCAGTGTGACTATCAATCGCAAAAAATGAGTGTCGTCTATTATCTGCCCTTTAATGTATTGATTATCCTTAATTCCATTGGTAAATATAATAATATAACAGATCTCTAATTTCTAAAACTTTTCCAAGCTTTCCGCAATGAACGATTTCTGCGGCGTAATCCGCTCTTTATCCCATCTAATTAAATTAAGCAAATTTCTCAGTTTTTGAACCAAACAATCTACCTCAGCTCTTCCTGTTGTAAGCCCAGAGTTGGGCCAGTATTAGGCCGACAGACGGTTTTTGGCCGACAGTCAGCTTCACTAGTTAACAAAATATTTCCCACAGTTCCCCCTAGGGTCGGGCCATGTTCAGGTCAAAGTTGGGCCAATAGTTGGTCCCACAGGCGGCGTATTCAGAAGAGCGGTTTCCGGTTCCGATTACGGTTAAGAATGGAGTCATCGAACATTCGGAGTGCAACAAGATTCGGTCGCAGTTTCGGTTGCGCGTTTAGGTTTCTCTTTATTTTAAACGTCAGACATTTCGACAGGGCTACGATTGTAGCTGATCTTAGACATAGCTGTTGATAAAGTCATGTGAGTCTTCATCTATTGTTACCTTTTTTTAAAAAATACAAGCTTACTTTTTGCAAGCCTCGTGTGCTTTTGTGAAGTTTATAATAAAAATTACCCCAATGCCCCGCATATCGACGGAGAATTTTGAATTCATCCATATATACGAAAACAACAGTGACGGCAATCGAAGGTAAAACCGATACATCGTTTGAATGAACCCGGCCGTCAATCGTAACTGAAATCAAAAAAGCAACTGCTCATCTGAATACGTCTTTAGACAGCCGACGCTAGCTGTTAAGATTGGGCCGACATAATATTCTTATTAATGAAACGTTGATCCAATTTTGGCTGCTGACCTACTGCAGGCTAATAGTCGGTTCGACTTTGGGCCAACGTTCCTTCTCTGGATCCCTACGTAAATTTGCAGATGCTTATCGCATTTTCAAGCTCAATATCAAATTATTATAATAAAATTCTTAAAAATAATAAAATCAGACGTGTTTTTAGAGCTATAGATGAATTGTAATGCAGGATTGATCTTAATAATATCATAAAATTTGCACCCTTGTTTTTGCGCTTCTAATAAAATTTGTGTATGAAACAGGTTGTCAACAATATTATATGGATTTATTTTTACTAAATCTTCATTCGAATTCTAATATGTGCGCCTCTAATTTTCCCCAAACTGAGTACACCACGTGATAAAAATTTCTCGGTAATTTTGTATCTAAAATGGAGAAGAATTACTTGCATCAATAGCACACGGAAAATAATGTTCTTTATTTTCGAAAAATTCCGATTTGATAGGTACTGTTTAATTGTTCCCATTTAATACTTTTAAATTAGTTTCACATGAAACGATTTTATCTCTTTATTTTAATTTATTTCCCTTCTTAATATGATCATAATATCCAAATGAAAACCTTTGATTAAAACCCGATACATATCTCGACACATTTTACACATTGAGACGAACAAACACAACACTATTTACTTCTGCATTACATAGCTGAAATCTATTATGTGCATTAATATATTTGTAGAAATGCACTGATATTTTGTAGATCATTATCAGCAATGCAAAAAAAATCAAAAATTGTTAATCGCCACTTTTTTTTTGCAGAAATAAGTTTACAGTTTGAATGTTTACCTAATGGTGCCCCCATTCCTGCTGTTCCTCGTGACGATTCATCTTCTTCTGCTTCTGACGTACAACAACCATCTGCCAGGCCTCAAACTCCGATCAGGTCTTCTCCACATGCCGAACCTTCTCATCGTTCAAGGTCGAAGTCTCCCGCAGCCGTATATGGTACTTCACTTAACAGGCTTCCTTTTTCTAACGTGCTTGGCTATGGACTTGATCAGCTTGAATTCATTCGACTTATTGCCTATAAAAATCCACAACGGCAATTCGAGCTTCGAAAATTTGCTCTTCCTGCCGATAAACTTATTGAATTGCGCATAGGACCCAATAATTTCAGGCCTATAACAACTCAAGAACTAATTGTATTGTCAACATTCGATGGGGACGCCTTTGCAATATTGGACGGTGCTGATACTCTTGCTGGAATATATACATTCGATAATAACGTTGGCTTCAGAGTACGAGCAAAAGTCAATATGAAAACTGGCAAAGTTACCTTATTGACCGCAGATGAAATCAAGGAAACTCCAGTAGGCCGTAAACGTCAAATCGTATACAACTATAGAGTAGAGCATGTAAACTACGGTCATGGGTGAGTTACTTTGAAAAAAACAAATTGTTGTTTTTTTTACATATTTTATTTAATTTTGTACTTTAAAGAACGAGAAATGTATACCATGCCCGCCGATTGAAAAATAGTGCAGAAAAATGCAAGCGCGGAAAAACAATAGATGATCAGCGGTACAACACTACAGATAACGGATTTAGATCAGTGGACCCTTAAAATATTTGTAAAGTTTGTGTTATCGAAAACTGAATAAACAAAAAATCCATATAATGAAAAAATCACATGAAACCTTATAAAAATTTAGAAGCATTCATGCCTAGTTAATGACGCCCCTATCTTAGTATTTCTCATGGCGGCCCATTTGCTTCTTTTGGTTTTGACAATCATAATTCCTCTGCCAGGTCTTTTCCTGCTGCCGAGACATCACTTGGTTCCAGGTCCAGTTCTTCTTCTAGACAAATAGCTCTACCTACCTGGCTTTTTTCTTTGGACGGACATGGATATCCACTCGACGAACTTCAGTTTATTCGGCTTATTCCCAAAAAGAATCCACACCTACGATTTGGACTTCAAAGATACACTTTTCCTGCAGATAAATTAATTTTACTTCTCGAAGGAAGGAATCACTATGGACCTATACCAATCCAAGAACTGATTGTATTAACAACCGTTTATGATGACGTGTTTGCAATATTGGAGAGTAGTAATCATCTTTCTGGAATATATACATGTAATTCTCGCAATCCAAACAAAGAACGGGTAAAAATAAACATACGAAGTGAAACGGTTACTAAATTAACAAAACATGAAATGGGGGAAGTTCCAGTAGGCCGGCTTCGTCCGATCATTTTGAACTTTAATATATATCATGTTAACCAGAATCCTCCACGTCATCCAATGAATTAGAAGAAGTGTCATACAAGAAATCTGCTTCGCGCTCAGATGTATATTATTTGCACTTTGAAATATACATAATAAAATTTTATTTAAAAGATCTGTTTTAGATCGCAGAATTTATATGCGTTTTCATATAAGGATTTTTCTACGTAATTAAATGTGCATAGTAAAAGATTAAGTTGCTCTCAATTTTTTTTCACATTTTGCGTCATATGGTTCGAAATTTGATGTTTGTGTCTCAAATTTTTGAAACTTATAATACGTTCTTAATTTTAAATTAAAGGAATGTAAAAAGAGGAATTTTCAGAAAAAAATTTAAGTTTTGGTTGTAATAATGGAAGTTGTTAGCTTCGTAGGCGGATTTTCAAAACAAAAAATTTTTTGAATTTTGAATTTAAATTTTCATTGAAAAACGATGAATATTTAACAAAAAATAGAATTTTTAAATATTCAGTCGAGAAGATTTATTTTCAGGTGATAAAATATATTTCCAACGAAATAGATAATGTTTTAATATGAAGATTTAAATTTAAAACCCAGAAGGCGCATTTTTAATGAAATAGTTGAATTTTTTAATGAAAAAGATAAATATTTAAACAAATAGTTGAATCTTTCTCCATAGCACTGCGCAGTACGCATCCTATCATGAAGTGATTTTTAACGAAATTGTAGATCTTTTTTGGGATAATAATTTTTGTTGATTTATCTTCTTTCGTATGCCACATAGTTTGTCAACAAAATCGAATTATTGATTATTTTTCGAGCAATCAAAATTTCAATTTTTGATTTCTCAAAAAAATCTAAAAATTTTGTATGACAACCATGCAGGGCTTTCAAAAATAAATATTTTTCTTTACTTGACTTTTTTTAATATCTCACGTTTTTTGGCTTAAAATTTTGATTTTCGGTTGATTTCAAAAATTTTGAAAACGCTTTAACTCTGAGAATTTTCTTTTTATCAGAAAAATTCATTAGGATAAACTGTTCTTTTCTTTTTAAAAATATAAATATCCATACATAGAATTTTCAAATTCAGAAAAGTGGTCTCAACAATTTTCAAAATTCGCTCACTTTTTGAATTTTTATACAAAGTGGCTGGGAAACGAACTCTTCTTTTCTTTTTGGACCTAAAAAAAGTGTGCCAAAGTTAGGTTTGATCCGTTCATTTTTTCGAGAGTTATCGTGTTTAAGGGCGGAAGGCTGGACGGACGGACAGACAGGCAGGAAGGCAGGCGCCTTCGTAAAAACCTTATTGTCGCATTCAGGGAATTTCGAAACGTGAAGATTTTTGTTGAATTAAGATCAATGGGGTTTTTTTCATCAGAGGAAAAACAGTCAAGAAGTTCAGCAATAATAAACTGCAAGAGGGAAATGTAAACGAGAACATGGAAATAATGATAGGAGAAATAAAAAGAGTATTTGTGTGCACTAACAAAAACGAAGTTCGTAAAGCTAACAATAGAAAAGGATGGGATGTGGAATTAATAGATAAGAAGAAGGAAGTCAGAAAGGAGTTAGGAAAATGGAGAGGAAGAACAGAGAGGAAAATTGAGAAAGGTGGAAAATATTGCGGAGACAAAGATGGGGAAGAGGACATAACAAGGAGTGAAGTAGTTAAGGGTTACGAGTAATGAGCGATGAAAAGGCACCTGGAATAGATGAGATTCTAAATGAATTCTGGAAATATGGGTCCTCTGTGTCCACTTTTATTTAATTTATTAATGTCAGACGTAGAAGAAGAAATAATAAAAAAGGATGGGTTGTAGTCATGGTCGAAGAATGAAAGATATCGTTGATACATTCTGACGATGTAGTGTTGATTGCAAGGTATGAAGATGGGATGCTGAGCTTAACTACAAGGTTGGAAAAATACTTATATCAAAAAAAGTTGGATTAAAATGTAGAAAAAAGAAAAATAATAAACTTTTAGAAAAGATAGGGGAAGAAAGAAAAAATGGACTGGAATTTTAATTGATATCTTGGCTTACTTATACTTTTAAGAATAGCAATAATGTTGCTAATGATATTGTTATCTCCTGAAGGGGCAGATAGGATAAAAGACTCTTGATTCCAAACGAGCGAGCGAAAATTTTCCCTTTCTACCCCTGCTTTTTTGAGAGTTTTCACGCATTACCGTCGACATTTAAACATCTAAATAGCGGGAACGCTTCGAAGCTCGTTTCTTTGGAGTTCCCAATTCTCGAGCTTCTCGCTTCTTTGGAGTTCTAGTCTATTGACATTATCAAAAGGCCAGAATATTCTTTAGATATATTTTTGGGGCCACGTGACTTGTGGATCACGTGACTAGAGTTCTACCACACCGAAACTTTTTTTATTTCCCTACTTATTTTTACACATTGTGCCACATCAAGTTCAAAATTTGCAATAATTATTAAGAAGCACTAACGAAGGTGGGTGTGGTCATGAATTCTAATAATTATGAAAAAAGTATAGAACAATGATTTATAAAAAAACTTCCTTAATAATTATACAAATTTCAGACCAGAACCACCTTTCTTAGTGGTTTTAATTTATTAGCCCAAATGTTTAACTCGTTCTGGCACTTTGCTTCGAAATGAGTTGATAAACACAAAAAGTGTCAGTAAAGTAGGAATGTGGTCACATGACCCACTCATAATTTTTCTCATATACTATATCTGTGCCAGGGTGACTCCCTTCAACAGTAATTGTACGGTCACTTCAGCGTCAGTGGGTGACCAATTAAAAAAAGAGGCCAGAAATGAGAGAACCCAACTTTACTGTCACGAAATGAAATAAATTATTTATAATTTTGGATTAGAGGCACTCTAACCTCAAATTTCGGACAGTGGCTTGTATTTCGAGACAAACTAAAAGGTCTTCAACCCATGAAAGGATAAAGAAACCTAATTGTGCAAATGCATTCTATATTAGAAAATATTCGTATTTAGACCTTTAAACTAACCTTCACTGTTAGAAAAGTTTCTCCAAAAAGTCGTATGCAGTCAGCAATACATACTAACCTTTCCGATGACAGTTATTTCCACTTGTCCTCGGATTCTACACTTTAAAGATAACAGTTTTGAAATTAACTTTAAGTTAAGTTTACTTGTACCACTTCTCCAAAAAGTTGTCTGCATGTTGTCTACACGTATGCATACTAAAATAGGTACATGAAAAGTAATGGGAAATTCATTCAGCTATATCGAAATTCAATTAAGGTTATGACTTAGTTATTGTTACATATGATATTTTCCTACCAAAAATCAACAGAATGATTTCTTTGTATAATAAAAGTAGTAAAGTAACGTTTATTCAAGTTAATTAAAATTTTTGAGAAAGATGGGTCGAATTAAAACAATTATCTGCGTATGCTATCGAAAGTTGGAAGCTAATACAAACTTGATAGACGCGAGCGAGGTGAAATTTTAATGTTTTCAACAGAAATACAAACAAAAAATTATCGTAAGTAACGTCCACTTTAATTCCTGCGGATTTAACATGATTTTCAAAGAAGTTCTTAACCGCGCACAGAGAGAACTTAAAATAGCGAATCAATTTGGTGGCATTTCTCTTCGGAATTACTTTGTTACTTGAAAATGCCGCCGAAGTAAGTGCTGGAGTAAAAAGGGCTTTCCTTAACTTTGGTCAAATAATTCGTTTTTGAAAAATCCATCCTGTAAAAGATTCTACACAAGCAAAGATTCGGAATCAGTTTCTTATCACAATTTTATCTTGACAGTTTACATATAAGACTGCACCGGAAAAGGCGAAGAACGAGAGTGACAGTATTTCCACGATACGTTAATCCTCTGGACCAGTTTGCTAGGAGAACGCAACTCTAGCGTTGACCGGGCGTGCTTCAATTAGTTGCCTTCTGGAGACATACTACTTAAAATTTTTCTAAATATACACCGACTCTTCTAGCGGAAGTATTCAGACAAAAATTAATTAGAGTTGAATGATCGGCAATTCGGATATGTGTCCCTTTTTGCAGATCTTCCTCCCAGTACTTGGGCGGGAACCGGGAGGGAGTTCTGCAAATACAGTCTAGTGTCGGTAATAAGATGTTAATGGCACCGCTGGAGCCACCGGCGGTGTACTTTTAAGAATTTTCCTCCAAGCATGAAAAAGATAAAACGTGTTTATATTATCTTAGACGGCCATATTTACATTTAATATATAATACTTTATAATGTTTAGACAATTTAAAACACCTAGCGGGCACGAAATTTGGCGACGCCTTCACGACGTCGTTACGATATCATGACAGCATCCTATGTCCATGGCCTTATGGTAACTTTACGATATTCTAAAGACATCATCATATCATACGGCGTTATTGTTGTTATCTAACATATACGCTGTGAATTTTAAAACATAAACAAGAAAATATTGCGGTATATCCCAGTTATGTCACGAGACCTTCTGTGGACATAAATTCTGTATCTCGCAATATCCTGTCGCTACTCTCTAAATTTTAATGTGTGAGAAATAAGTGACTGAACGAAATCATTCTGGGCTTTTGCTAATTATAAGTTAACAAAAATCTGTAATAACTACTTTGAGTAATAGTTGCACTTTTAATGAGCTATTGATAAGTGAAAGCCTGTAAATCCTTGCTGATTAGATTCAGCAACCCATTTCAGTTATTTGAATGAGTAAAATCTCACTAATTTAGTTTTAAGATATATTTCAATAGCAAGAAATAGGCTTGGTGTTCAATAGTCTTGATTTAATTAGTATCATTTTAATGTCCCGTATGGTACTGCAGTCTTTGAACAATACTAAAAATACATTATGACATCTTGTGTTATAGAACGGTGCAGAGTGTCTATCCAATATGAACTAGCACAAGTCATTGATGTGCTTAATTTCTCACAAAATGTTTGGGTTGCATAACATGCGAAAGGATCAACTCGCTTCTTAAGAACTCTATAGCTGTAATTTAGAGTGATGTGGCGACAGATATATTAATTGACACCTGTCGCACTAGGAACTACATTCAACAAGTCACCATTCCCTGCCTCTAACGCAAATGCAGATTGCTCGTACAGACGTCCCCAATTCAAAACGCCACGTGCTATGAGTTGGATTAAATAACTAGTCAATCCAGTACCTGCTTTCGGGTAGTATAGACCTAGCAAAAATGCAATTTACTAACATAAAAAGGCTCGAGACCGCCGTTAAAGAAACAGCATTGGATTATCTAATGCTCTTTTTCTGTATCCAATTTGGATAACGCATATTTAATAAGCCTAATCAAAACTTCATCAATGTTCTAATTCACTTGTGTGTGAATGTTCGTGGAAAGGTCTGTTTTGTCTACGAAGGAGTGAAGGTGTCGGAAATCAATGTTTCCTTTCTTCACATTCGTTGTCGACCTGTATATCTGAATCTTCATCCTCATCATCAGTTTCCAATAGAATTGGAAGGCCCATGTCTTCTTTCTAACTTAAACAAAGTTTGTATCTAAAATTTTATTCAAGTCATTTTACTCACTACTGTGATTATATTGGTCCGGTGTATAATATAGAAAAAATATATATAATGAACGCGCACAACGTCCTTAATGCGTCCTGTTATCACTGAAATAGGTGATCCCTACGGATAGAAATATCTGAACAATCACTAAAGATTCTCAACCTCATAGAACCTTAGAGAGAATTTTTTCCGCAGGCACTCAGGTAAATATTTTTAAAGAACCAGGTAGCTCGTTGAAATGGTGTCAAGGCTTAAAAATGTCCTTTTCGAAATCAAAATAAGAATTCGATGATAATGGCTTTCCTCTTGTTTAAGCTGTGCAGGAGAAAAAAAGGCTTCCATCTTAATGGTGTATTTCCACGGCTGTCTACTGGTCGCCAGACAACAGAAAAGTCATCAGAGTAAAAGATGCAGACAGCGAAAAATTGGAAAAAAGTACTCTCTATCGCTATTACTCTTATGAGTTTTCTGCTGGCTGGCGAGCAGTATTTCCAAAACTTTCAGTCCAATACTTCATCTCCAAAAAAAGTTCTATGGTTTCAAACAAAATTAGCTCGCTGAAAAAAGAAGTCGATATTTCTAAAAATAGTTCTGCGGTTAACAAAAATTAGCACACCGAAAAAAGAGGTTTGGGACTGGATGAACTGGAAAAAGGGGACCATCGTCTTGGACATCACTGTCATCTTCCACTAATGATTGCATCTCTACAACGCTTTTGACTTTGTTCATTTTAGCATCGTTCCAGGTCAAAAATATCGAAATATAACTCTGATTCTGAGGCAGCGCTTGATCCGCTGCCTCCTTTTGAATCAAGTTCGATTGTCTCAACAACAGTCTCCATCATCACATCATTCGTATAGTCTTCAGTGTGCTATTCTGATAATTTCTCGACCACCTACGTCATCATCATTTCATCATCTGTACTTGAATTTCATTCTGCATCACTAAAGTCCTCAAGTACTACCTTCATAATCTCATAATATTTCAAAACAAGGAAACTGTATGCTTATGTGAATGTTAAGTCCGTATTCAACAAAACTTAATTCCATGGTAAAAAGGTAGAGGCGACAGACATTTTTATACAAATTCAGTTTCCACTTTTTTGAATTGCCCTCTTACAATCCCTGCGCTTTATCGATCACTTAACGTTATACTTCGGACATGAAAGTGAAAAAGACAAGCACCTACTGGTACCCTATTCTAAAAGGATCTTGGAATTCTTAAAAGGATTCTAAAAGGATATTGAACATCGAAATATCTCGAAATATCTCAAAAACTGTAACGCAAATATGTGAAGACCCGATTCGTGAAAACTGAAAATATTGTTAGGGTCTAGTAAAGGGGGATGGTCTCTGGCCAACCCAACCTAAATCAGTAAAAAAATTTAAACTTAAACAAAATAAAAATTTGTAATTATCTTGAACACGGCCAGAGAAACGTGAAAACTAAATAAATGTTAAAATTTTTGAAGGCGGGGTTTGTCTTAGAGCAAAATACCTGAACAACACTAAATACCCAATACAAATATTTTTGAAATGCCCCCCTAAAAAAATGGAAATTTTTAATTATCTTGACAACGCTAAGAGATAAGCGGAAACTGACAATATTTTTAGGGTTTCCAAGAGGGGAATCGCTTTCGACAAAAATTTTAAGGTTTTTACATTAAAAGGGTAAAAGATACGCGAAAACTGACAAAATTCCAGAGGCTTTCTATAGAGTATTATCCTCAGCTACCTCAAAGTAAACCAGTAAACAAATGTTTAAAATTAGAAAAAAATCTAATATTTTGAATTGCCTCTAAAAGGGTCACAGATACGTGAAAACTAAAAAACATTTTCATGTTTTTGATGAAGGGAATCGCTGTACACTAAAATTTTAAGTTGCCTTAAAAACGGTAAGGAATAAGCGGAAACTGACAACGTCTAAGAAAAGTGAAAACTAAGTAGAGTTAGAGGTTTTTGTAGAGTGTGCTTATTTTCGACCAACACGAAGTAGCTTAATTAACGGATTTAAAACAATAAATCTAAGACAATAAAGAGATTTTATCAAATTAAAAAATCTGAAATATGATTTATTTCAAAAACGTTAATAGAATCGTGAAAACTAATTACAATCTAAGGATTTTACAGAGAAGTACTCCTAAACAACTGTAACTAAACTAGTAAATAAAATAATTGTATTCAAAACAATAGTAACATTTTTTAATTATATCGCGACGATCAGAGATACATGAAAAGCAAACAAATCTTAAGGAGCTTGCAGAGCAGGACTGTTTTGGACAAAGTCAAAATAACCATATAGAATTATTTAAAATTGAATAAATACTATAATTTTGATTTATCTTGAAAATGGTGAAAGATGCGCGAGAACTGAAAAAATGTGCACTGTTTGATAAAGATCCTCGACCACCCACAACTAACAGACTGAAGTAGAGATATGTGAAAGTGACAAAATTTTTAGGATACTCCATTCCGGCATGGTCATCGGGCAACCCAAATTACTAGCAGAAAGAGTTTCGCAATAAAAATTCGGAGTTATCTTGAAAACGGCGAGATACGCGAAAACTAAAAAAATATTTAGGGTTTTATACAAAGGGTGTTTCACAGCCACTACAAATTAACCTAATAAAAAGATTTTCAAAAGGAAAAAATCAAAATGGTAAATTATCTTGGAAACCTTGGGATATGCAAAAAAAACTTTAAAAAATTAATACTAAATAGAAATTCGTACTAATATTGAGGAAACTTAACACATATTCCGATTTCCGGATAACACTGAAAAATACACGAAAGACGTAAAATTTTAGAGATTTCCTAGAAATGCATAGATTCGTTCGGATTGGAAATAATTGAATGGCGAGCTTGGATTAACTCGAATTGAAGTTAGTGTTTTTTTTAGAATTGGGAAGGGTTGAAAATATTTTTTAGATAAGCCTCGGATTCCTTGGATTATCCACATAGCCCACTTCCCAAAAAACCCTGTTCTGTCCAGGCTTAGACCTATTCTTTTTCCGAAAAGACTAAGTCAGACCTAGTTTTTTCGAGAAGTCTCTTAATTGTGTTAGGTGGATGGTTTGAAAATGATTAAATGTTCTGTCGAGATTTAAGTTTACACATACGCCCGGATCTGAAAGGAATGAAAATTAAGTTTGGACTGGTTTCCAATTCACTCGGATGGAGTGAAAGTTTGTTTCCGATTGGTTTGTGATTCATTCGATTTGCTTTTGGATTCACACTTATCCATTCTGACTGATGTCGGATTCATCGGATTTAATTTAAAAAATCCGATTCATTTGAAAGAATTGGAGGCACGGATTGAAAAATGGATTGCGAATGCTTTCATTTTGAATTTGACGCTGACACATAAATAAAGAAGCATTGATAAGTAGGCTTCGGGTCAATTCGGATTGCATTTCGGAGTTTGAGACATGTATTGAGATTAGAATTTAATTCCAGGTTGAAAGACAGATTAAAAAGGGTTTAAGAGAATCGAAAAATTGTTTTATATTGTTTTGGATTAATTAGAATGAGTCCAAACTGTAACAAAATTCAAAAATACTTACAAAATGTCTCATATGTCAAAAACACGCGCGCTCGAGCGCGCGATCGGTCTCATTGTTACAAATAAGAGACTATCATAATCGCCAAACTACACAAACATGTAAATATTATGTCAATTTCATTGTCATAATAAAAAAAACTGAAGTTCACCAAACTTTACAAATTTCATAAGATAACAATGTAATTTACGTTAATATGCAGAATTTTACTAAGATCTTTTCACTTATTACAGGAATGATTAAAGAAGTTCATTTAAGATTAAGATTCCAAACTAAGTTTCAAGATTATGCAGATCAAGATGCCTCCCGGTAAGGGCTTCTGCCTTTCCAAACTAGATTTTAAGAAGTATGTTTTCATACGTGAAAAGATTTTTTTCTTCATCAGGGGTTCTAGCGATTTTCAAGGTCGCCAGACGCCCCCCCCCCCCCTTATTGTTATACTTTGCCACGTAAATAGTTGAAAACCACTGTCATCAGTAACGCGTTAGCAAGGACGTTACATTGTTTTCGTAAAGGTAACTCATTACTTTTTTGAAAAAGCAATAGTAACGTCAACAGGTTACAGTTTTCCAGTAACAGCAATATAAAGTAACATACGTAACCGTACGACTTTATTTAATTTTACGCCATAAATTTCAGTCAATGCGAAGATGGGTGAAGGTAATACGTTACATTTTTTAACAGTAACGTTGCCGCGTTACAAATATTCAGAAAGTAGCGGTTACGTTGCCGCGTTAATTTTTAATAGTAACATATTAAACACTGTTGAAAACTTACGTACATTTTTTAAGTGTAATTGAGCTATCATTGTGCTACAATTACTTACTAGTATTATGGACGAGATAAATCAAAGTTTATATTATTTCGGTGTACCGAAATGTTATAACCATACAAATTTTAATATAAATCAGAGTTTCCACTGTTTCTTCGACCGCAAAAAATTCCAGGTCTTTTTCAGGTTTTCCAAAACAAAAAAATAGATTTTTCCAGGTACTTTTCTTGATTATTACAATAAACTTATTAACAAATTAGTATAATTCGCAATTTATATAATTGCTTATGAATTTTAAATGAACTTCAGCATTATAATACTAATTATAAATAGAAAGTGTCCTCAGCGCTTCAATAAATAATTATAAAATGACCTCGGGGATTTATTAAAGTTACAAAAAGGAATGTAAGATTTAGGGCGCAATTTTGAATATTTTTGTCTGATTTCTTGCATGCGTCATCTAAATATTATTCTCTCGTCTTTGACAGAGCCGGTTTTTCAATAAAATGTTTATATTTCGTGTAATAATCAAAAAGGAGAGAGCAATAGAGAAAAATTGCAGTGACACTCAGTGTTAGTTGTATGTAGATTCTCGCAGATCTCTCATTGACCCTCGTACAACTCACGAGACAGACGATCCACATAGCAGTGGGGGAGCTTCTAATATGTAACCTAAGGATTTACATTTTTCTTGCACCTTCTTCACTATTCCTTTGCACACCACCAAGAGCAACAGCTTTAAGTACCTAGAGAAAACCTTTTTCTCTAGAGGTACCAATCCCACGACTCTCCAGAGATTAACAGCACCCTTGCTAGACTAGTGTTCACCGCATGGGCCGCCAAGGCTCTTCCAGATTGCGAAGCGGGAATCGAACCCGCTAGCCGACGGAGTGGGTCAAAAGCCTATGTTTTGGGCCCCACGACCATAGTTCCACTCTAGTTTCCACATAGTATCCCTCCCGTATCATGCAGCAAAAACTATAAAAAAAACAGCAAGATCAACTTTTAAACCTTTCAAACTTTTTATCGTTGCGAAAAAAACGATTGCGATTACTCCGTGAACTTCTAATGGGAATTTTGACGTAGAATGCGAATTTTACCAATTTAAAAGCTGATCTTGCCCTTTTTGAAAGTTTTTGTTTCATGATACGGAAGGGATACTATGTGTATACTATGAGGGTACTCTTCAGAGTATCCTTTCCGTTCACTTGTTTCGCTAGGGTAGTCGTAACGAATAACCCTTTTGTTGTTATGAGGTGCAGACCAGTTAAAAAATTGAAATTAGGAAGGTATGGCTTGATTCAATTTTAATTATATTGATGAAAATCGATTAATATTTGCAGTGAGGGGCCGTCCATATATTATGTAATCACCATTTGGGGGTTCAAGTTCCTATTTTCATAAATCTCTTCTTGAGATGATAGCGCTAATTGAATCGAACAAGGAAGCCGGAAGAAATTCGAAATTGTTCTTTTACTCTGCAATTTGAAAAGTCAATAGATTACGTAATCAAGGGTGAGGGCGAGTTAATCAAATGATTATGGTTGATTATGGGGGGGGGGGGGATAAAAACGGATGGCGCCTAATAATGTAAACATTCAAGTACATACAAAAGTGAACCCTTTGGTGGAAACTTGACACCTTCTCCCTCAAGTTGAATAATAAATATTCAATTAAAAAGTGTTGATTAGGAAGTCTCATGAGCTTCGAAAAATAAACCGTACTAAATTAATTATCAGTTTGCAAGTTAATCTTATGTGAAAAGCTTACTCTAACAGTAAGTAAACGATTCGCTCGATAAAAATTATTTTCATTTTGTGCATTTTAATTTCAAATAATGAAAATTGTGATAAGATTAAGATGTTCATATTAAATTTAAAAAATAATGTGTAACAGCATCCTTAAATTGCAGATTTTCACACCTTTGTGATCGGTAAATATCACTTCGCGAGTTTCCAAGTTGGAATCCAGGTTTTGGGAAAATATTTGAAAAGAAACACCGAATTCTGGTAATGTTGTGGCCTTCGATCAATATACAATTTTCACCTAATTTCAATAAATAATTTTTTTACGTCTTTTGAATAATCAATAAATAATTTTATGTGATAAGAAGGTAATGTTTGATAAGTTCAGGAAAACCGTATCTTTCTGGCATCATTCAATTTGAATTTTATTAACAGCAATAATACATTTTGAAAAAATTATCTACCTTACTTTAATTGGAAAATTGACAAAAGGTGTAAAATGTTTGAAAAAATAGTATTTTCTACAATTATTGTGTGGGAATATTATTATCAATTATAATTAATTGTTTAAACATTTATTATTGTTAAAATTAAATATGTGTAAAATTACACTTGTTTAAAATGGGACAGAAAGTAGTTATTAATTTCATACTTTTCAGTGAAATGACTTAAAACCGAATATAAATTGAACTCTAAAGCATTGGTAATTATAAAAATCTCAACATTCATTAAAATTTGGATACTTTCAATATAAAAGCTGTTAAACTTGCATAATCTTTATTCCTAGGCTTACAGGATCGTAAGTTTTCAATTTTAAACAACTCAATTTTGAAATATGTCAAAAAACATTCACAAAATTAATTTTTTGGAAATCAAACATTCGGATGGGCCCCACATTAAAAGCTGGCCATAATTAATCTAGCAAGTTCTTTCAATGGATAAAAAACAAACTAATGGTATTTTAAAATCCTCTGTAGACCTTCGTTAATTGACATTTGGGCGTCTAGTAAATTTATCTCTATTTAATAACTTTATCATCAAAGTCTGTAAAACAATCGAAAATGTATGCATGTATATTTTTATCTTATTGACATATTTTAAACAACCAAACAATTATAATAGAATTCGAAAATCGTTTTTAAAATTAAAGTATTAAAAATTAAAGGACTTTTACAAGTAGACTTTCAAAACTTTATTACACATATTCGTAACTTGAAGATTATCTACATTATGAATGTAAAACTTAATTCCCTTGAAAATTTAAATGAAAATTTTGGTTGGAATTGCTAAGCTGTACTTGGATTGAAAAAGAATTTAAATTTTTGAGATACCTTTTATGCTTTTTCGGCCGTCTACTCATATTGCTCGAACTATCTCCTACAAAGACGAAGCGACAGGGATTGCTGATTCTGCCACAAAAAAATATTTGTACGTAATAATTAAATAATTTTTTTTCGATATTCACAGAAAGCAGAAAAAAAATGTTTCAAATACATTAGGATCAATTATAATCACATAACATTAGTTACACGTATTAAAAAGGTTTAATGAATTTACTCTCTGCAAATGAAATGACCATCTTTCTACACAAATGCCAATTACAGGTTTCACGTATATGAAAATTATGTAGTACGAGGGTGGATTGATAAGTTTCCGGCCTGACCAAGAAAAACAACGTTTTTAAGAATTTTTTTTTTTATTTCTCAACATAATCTCCTCCAAGGCTGA
>NC_046664.1:2595803-2601794 GCF_010883055.1 Belonocnema kinseyi | reverse complement strand
AACTAACATGGCGATCGGGCTGAAACTATAGCTACAAGCTATCTAAGGATGGTACTATAGAACGCCACCTTAAGGTAGGCCTAGTGGCGCCATCTCTTGGTCGGGCCGGAAACTTATCAATCCACCCTCGTATACCATCTGCAGTGACGTGAAACTCAGCCTTAAAATTGACCGTACGTTTAAATTTTATGCTAATCTGGATGACATCCTTTACGTTCATTTTGTGCAAGTTTTTATTTTATTTTTATATTCCTGAATCGATTGGAGAAAGCATTTGTTTTTTACTGTAAAATCACTTGAATGTGTTTATGCATGCATCTCAATAATAGTTAACGTATAATAACTTGCAATGTACATTCTACAAAGTTTCGATAAATACACTTACCATTGTCAATAGGTGGAAAGATGTTCATTTATTTGAAGATCCTTTGTATTATATCCATCGTATTCAAAGAACACCAAATGCCTCAGACGCTTAAACGTAAAAGCTGTTGGTGAAAATTAAATCAAATTATACAATTACGGATTAACGCAAAATGCTGCTTCTAATTTTGACAACAGCGTAAAGATGCGTCCATATACGATTTGGAGTAAATTTACAATTATCTCACTCTATCACACTATAGTAGTGATATAATCAGTACTGATATAATCACACAGTGGAAAAACGATAACACCTGTTTTAACCGTATACATTATGTAGTTCGACGATGAGGCTGGATGTGACGTAACGTCCGAAGCTATGGTGCACTTCGTTGGTGGTAAGTTTTTATACACAACTTCCCATTGGGCATAAAATTTGGCGAAGTTTTCAAGCCAACTTTGTGTTTACGGACGGAAAGACAAATAGACGCCATCGTAAGAACTTGATTTTCGGACAAGCCTATTTTTACCATTTGGCTAGTCGTCCGGAAAATGATGCATTTTATGAAATTTATACTTTTAACTTAATTAAAAATTACCAAAAATGATAGTCATCCTGAAATTCAGGACAGCTAGCCTATTTTCACTATTTAGTTAATCGTGCTGAAAAATTCTAATAGTGCAATAATGGTTTATAAAATACGTCATCTTCAGTCCTCGATCCTCACACTATTTCTCAGCCTGTCATCTTTAAAATTTTATCTTAATATGATAGATAACATTTATTCCTGTTCATAAATTTATACAGTAACTATCATGGGATAATATTCCTTCCCGTCGCCACAGAAAAACCAGTTAAATAACCTAGAGCAGTAAATGTTGGTAAACCTTGTTTGGCAGGGGTCGGCGTCGACGGAAGGAGCACTGGAAGAGAACCTGGACGATAACTCCACGGCGACGATCAACGGGGAAGCCGGAATGCTCGCATCATCCAGTCGGACACCATTTCAAAACATAGGAACAGTCTGACAGTTATAAACATGGAGCAGATAGCACCCTAATTTTCCACTAGTATCCATAGGTAAAAGGGTTGGATATAAGGAGACTGCGCACCAAGTTCACGCCGCTCTTCCAGGGACGAGTAATACGAGGCGTTAATTCGGCGATCGCCGGCAAGTAGCAGCACCGGCTGGAACATCGTAGCCGACACAACCAACCCTGCAACACTACGCAAATGAGTAACCACACTCTGGCAGGAGAGGGGAGACTTGTAGCCATGCTATAGATGACAAATCCACAGCTAATAGCAACCCCAGCTCGTCCGTTGGCCCCAACCAAGAAAAGGAGACCACGCAGGAGGTCGGCAGGGTCCGACGGAAAATAGCTGCAAGACGACGGAAGCTAACTGAAAAACGGCAGAGTCGGCTTTAGTACGCTGCATACCCCGAAGTTCCGAACCGGACTGGATTTTTTCTATCATGGAGGGAAAGGATTTGACTGCGGCAACCATGTGACTAAAAAGTAAGTGGATGTTTTCTCATCCGTTTTAAATGCCGTTTCCGTTCGACCCGATTCCGTAGCAACCCGTAATCTTGCCGCGAGTGGTTTGAAAAGTGGCGGGAGATCAGTGGAGACCACCGCGTGGCTCAAAATTTGGAGAGGCGTTCGACCCAGAGACCAGTTTTTATAAGTTGGGCCGAACTAACATCTCCAAACGACCTGGCAAAAGAATTGCCTAGAAAAGTGAAGGTTAGAGCAAGGTACCAGTGATTTTGACTGTAAACAAATTTTGTTCCTCTTTTGTTAAACTAATAATAAACAGGTTTAAGCTATGTTTTTCTGAAAACCGGAGTGTTTCTAAAGTGATTTTCGCTCTTACACGCGAGAATTACCCCTCCCTTGATCTAGTGTCTCGTGTCGATTTGGAGCTATCATTCCTGCTAGGTAACGCCAGGACAGCATAGTGGAGGTTGCGGTAGGGTAAACCCTACCTGGCGCATAATAAATTAAAAGAAAAACTTCGAGGGTTGTTCGTGGGTCAGAAATGTGTGGCCCACGGCCTGGGTTTATTCATGCGTGACGAACAGGTAAATAGCAGATGTCTTGTAGCTAGATTACCCCACCTGACCCTCCCCCCACCTTATTTTAAATTTCATTATTTGAATTTGGAAATATATAGACAATTAATTGATATTTTATTTATTAAACTAACATAATTAAGGCCATGTGAGCATAATTTAAAAAATTTGGCTCACATGTTTTTCAAACCCATCTAAAGTATACACGAAACGCGATATCGAGTTAAAAAGTTCAGAAATTACATAAAAAGCAAAATGAAACGTTTTTCTGGTCATAAAGTTTCATAATGATGAGAAAAGCACCAAAAAATTTAACATTATAACTTTGTTCATAATTGTTAAAATGTTGGACTACACAACCGTTTTTCGGTGCTTTATATTTACTTTCTCAAATTTTTAATTCCATATCACATTTCGTGTGACGCAAACTTGGTTTTGAAAAACATGTGACAAGAATTCGCGAGGTTACGCTCACATGGCCTTAAAGTAAACAATGATTATTTTCATTATTATTTTAATATTTCAAATTCCCATAATGCGTTGGAAAAGGGGGAGGATGTGACCTGAAATTATTTCTGTGGAAAGGTTTCTGGTTGTTGATTAAATCAAATTAAATAGTCGCAATTCCTATTTAAAGAAATTCTAAACTTTTTGATTTAAAATTTTTAAATTTAACATTTTTCAAATTCTTTTGAAATCCTTTAAAGTATTGAATTATCTTAAAGGGTTTTGAAATGTTTTCAAGTTTCTTTTATTTCACCTTGAACTTTTTTGTCGTCTTCTGAATTGACGTTGAATTCCTTTTAGGCTTTTTTAATTCATTTAGGCATTTTTAATTCTTTGAAGTTTCTTCAGTTCTATTGAAGTATTTTTAATTTTTTTGAAGTATTTTGAATCTTGTGCAGTCTTTTAAATAATTATGAAGTTAATTGTTTGAAATTCTTTTCAATTATATGAGAGCTTTTTTAATTCTTATAATTCTTAACAGTCTTTTTAATCATTTTCAAGTCTTGGAATTCTTTTAAATTCTTTTAGAGAATTAAATGATTTGTATATTATTTTGAAGTCTTTCGATTTTTGAATTTTATTGAAATTTTTAGAGTTTTCGTGAATTATTTTGAAGTATTTTGAAGTCACCTTTATTTTATTTTTGATTGTATAAGCTTATTAATTTATCAATTCTTTTAAAGTCTTTTTATTTTACCTTGATTCTTTTTGAAGTTTTTACAATTCTATTAAAGTATTTAAAATTTTTTGATGTGTTTCGAATCTATTGCAGTCTTAAAACCATTTTGAAGTAATTAGAAACTTTTAAATTCTTTTAAAGTCTTCTGAATTTGCCTGAAATCTTTTAAATTCACCTTAAATTCTTTTGAATTCCCTTAAAGTCTTTTGCATTTTTTTGCTGTATTTAGCATTCACTATTACTTTTTTTAAAATTCTTTATACGTTTTTTGCATTCCCTTAAGGTTTTTTCAATTCCTTTCAAGTCTTTTAGATCCTATTAAAGCATTTCAAATTCTTTTAATTATTGTACACTCTTTTAAATTACTTTTAAGTTTCTAAAGTATTTTGAATTCTTTTAAAGAACGTGATGATTTTTATATTATTTAAAAGTCTTTTGGTTTTTCGAGTATTTTGAAGTGTCTTGAAGTCACTTGAATTTTCCTAAAGTCTTTTTAATTCTCTTACAATGTTTGGAATGAAAAGTTGTTGTTTCCGTCCAATTAGAACATACATTTTATGTGAACCATGCAACAAACATATTTGTAAAACTTGTATGTCAAATACTAATCACTGACAAATGTAAACTGTAAAATGGGATTACAGTATTCAAAAAAAAAAAAACGTAAAAAAGCAACAAAAAACAACAAAACAAAAAAAAGATGCTTCAATCTTGATTGTCTAAATGAATTGTCTAAATGATGAAATTAATCAGATTCTGGTGTGAAAATTACGTAAAATAGCAATAAAATGATTTTTTATAATCTTAATATTATGATTTTACCTATTTAATACTAAATATTTTTATTTGGTTGGAAAATAAACAATTCAAACACCCTTTTACTGAAATAATTAAATATGTATATGATTTGAGCCATTGTTGTTCCCACGAGAAGCTAGGGAAAGGGGTTCGTCCATCCTTATACAGCCCCGAATGCAAGGATAAGGCTGCGTACTCTGAGAGGTCGCCCTGTATCCCAGAGGTAATATATATATTTATTTATTTATTTTGATACCAAGAAGTTGCATTAAAGAAAATGGTTGAACTTTTAAGCAAAAATGATAAGACGTATAACAAAATATTGCAATTATTTATTATTATTATTAACATTAAGCGAAAAAGATTAGGCTTCCATTTAAAATAATATAATTTTTTGCAGAAAAGAAAGGTTTTTGAAAAAATAGTTGCATTTTAAACCCCTCAAAGCAGGCGCTGAAACCGTGCCGAAAGCTGAATTGCACCTAATTGAAGTGTCTCAAACGGTGACTCTGGGATACGGGGTGACCTCTCATAGTATGCAGCTTTATCCTTGCATTCGGGGCTCTACAAGAATAGACAAACCCGTTTCCATTTATGATGGAGTTAATGTGCTGGGCTGGCAAAATATCTATACAATTGAGTGAACGGATCAACTCATGAATGACGTGCTCAAGTGCTATGATACTAGTATAGCCCCTGGCCGTAAGAGCTACATGGCGCGACTGCATTCTCTGCGCTACACGAAACTCCCAGAACTCTCGGATTTTCGCGTTATTTATTGCGGAACCGTGGCGAGGAATTCCGGAAAAAAAGATTTTTATAATCGGAACGTCCACTCAACCGCAGCCGGAACAAGTCGGCAACAGAAAAAGAGAGGCGACACTGAGACCAACCTCAAGCAGACACCCAATAGAGCAAGAGCGACGCTTCAGGACCCAGAGAAACATGAACCTTAAGGTTTTTTCCTGACAGAATATCTGGGTGAACTGGATAAAGAGCTTCGTTGAGTTTTTTCCGAAGAATCAGACCTCTGAACTATCATTTGTGGTGTATATAATTCATCAGGAGCTTTGGCAAGTGCAAACCTTAAAACAAAAACCAATGGCTGATAATAAGACCAAAATATGAATGAATTGACTCGCCACAAAGATAGGATGGGAAAGACAGCACGCATTCCGCATTCAATCTATAATTGACGACATAGCATATGTCACGAATTTTAACGTTAACGTTCGACAGTTCGCATGCGAACTGTGGATCCGGTATCGCACACTAGGTAATTCAAAGCTGCTAACCATCAGGCTGCACATGGTGGACAAAATACGGGTACTATCTGATGCTAGGAGAAGTCTAGAGCGGACTCATCCCGAGTCTTCAAAGACCCTCGAGTTACTATCGAAAATCATCCTAAACCAGAGCAGGTCAAAGAATTTTGGAGAAAGTCTACGAAGTTCGTCAATCACTGGAAATACGAGGGTGGATTGATAAGTTTCCGGCCTGACCAAGAAAAACAACGTTTTTAAGAATTTTTTTTTTATTTCTCAACATAATCTCCTCCAAGGCTGA
>NC_046664.1:2593985-2595703 GCF_010883055.1 Belonocnema kinseyi | reverse complement strand
GAGGCGTCTTGTTCAGTGTGCTCTGAAACCTAAACTAACATGGCGATCGGGCTGAAACTATAGCTACAAGCTATCTAAGGATAGTACTATAGAACGCCACCTGAAGGTAGGCCTAGTGGCGCCATCTCTTGGTCAGGCCGGAAACTTATCAATCCACCCTCGTATACTCAGAAAATATGAATAGCTTCAAGGAACTTTGCAATTCACTCAGAAAGTAGTACTAATTTTGGTAATGGTAGTTATGGTAATGCTAATGGTAGTCAAATTGACCAAAGTCTGTAATTAAGTCAACACTGCTTGAAATAAACGAGGAAGTCCAAAAATTATTAGCTGAAGAAATTGAACAAGAGGATGATGATGATAATGAGAGTGCATACGGACGGTTTTAGGCAATTGTTACAAGCAAGGGCCCTGTGTGTATGATTAACTTCGTAGGTGTACCCGAAACATTCATCGTTGGGTTTGTTTCAAAATACAAAGATTGCTTACTGTTCTCCCTTACAGCGTCCAAATTTTTTGCACACTTGTTTCTTAGAGCGATAGACCGTAGATTTAACACTCAATATAATTAACTGCTTCAATTCCTCTAGAACCAAAAGTATCGAGAAAACAGGACATTCGCCAGAGCTTCTAAAAATTTCCTGGAAGCTCAACACACAGAATTTCAATTATGAATCGTTATAGGTTGGAGTTAAATTTCTCGATGAATTTTTCGTAAAAATCCGTTAGAGATTTTATCCCATATCAATGCTCCTAGAAAGTTAAATGACAACATAACTCAAAAGGAATAGCTTCTTATGTTTCTTTTTAAACTGCGATGTATAGAAAATCGTCCGACATCACGTTGAAATTTCCATAAGGTTCAATTATTTCCAGAAGTCACGATCATTTGCAGCAAACAGGGACTCACGAATATTTGCATACTGCTGGAAACTGACTGGTCTAAAAATAGTAAGAATCTTTTTTATGTTCAGAAATTTTAAATGAAAATGGTATAAAACAATTTTCAATTAGGAATTTCTAACAAAAATTATTTTTAAATGAAATTAGTAGTATTTTTGGTTTGATTTTTATATAATGAAAAAGATTAGGTTTCTTTATATACAAAACTTAAGGATGTTTAAAGTGCATTGTCAAGTTTGAAATAACTCAATCTTTAACGTGATTTATAAAACTAAAGGTGAAATTCTAATTGATTATTAATACAAATGTTTAAATTGCATTTCGGACAAGCTCATTTTATGCTAATCGCAAACTAAGAATTTTGTCTGAAGCGAAATAAAAAATAAAAATAACTATACTTGAATAAACGTTTGTTTATTCAAGTATAGCCCGCACTTGTCAGAACCTTGGTTGATTCTGAACCATTCTGTCAGCAATGAAACAGAATGCTGCAAAATGCCGCAACTGTGGTGATCCATGGTTATTTTGTCGTGAAAATAAATAGTGCAGGGTGTCAAAAATTTAAAAAAATGTTCCCAAAATTCATGGGACAATCATTTCAAATGATTTTTTTGTTATGAGTTTTACGAGAAAATTGATAAAGATTACAAAACATTTTTTATTTTTTTATATTTTTATTATATATTATTTCAAAACATTTATAAACATTTCAAAAAATTGTCAAAGGAAAATCTGATAGACTTAGGCCAACTTTCTAAATTTTTCAGAATCTGAACTAGAAGTTCTGACAAGATTAAACAATTAACTTTCTCAAT
>NC_046664.1:2592843-2593885 GCF_010883055.1 Belonocnema kinseyi | reverse complement strand
CACACAATAAGCAATCCCAACAATAAACAATATCTATTTTGTGGAAAATGTCTGTTTTATCCTTAGGTAATGTATTATTTTCGTCTCAATTTGTTCAAATTTGTGCAACAAACTTCAACCCATAAAAACAACCCCCTGTTGAGCAAACGTCATATCGGATCCAGCGCAACGTAAAGCTGGTCCTGGCATTATCCAAAATCCACTTAATGTGGGTTCATTAATTTCGTCATAATTTGTTTAAATAAGTGCAAATAACTTCCAACCCTAAAAACTACCCCCTGTAGGGAAAACACCATGGCGGGGCAAAAATAATGCGCCCATATAAAGTTGATTTTGGATAACGTCGGGGCCGGCAAAACGTTTCGCTGGCCCCGCTATAGTGTTCTCCTTACAGGGGGTAGTTTTTAGAGGTTGAAGTTGGTTTCGAAAATTTTAAAATATTCAGACGAAAATAATGCAACCATATAACGGAGAAGTATATCTTCTTGAATTTCAGTACATGCACTTGTAATTCGGTCAATCATACCATTTCAGTATTTTCCTTGGTAATGTTTCGATAGCCTCCGCCTGACCTCAATCTACAATAATGCCAGAGATAAAATTTAGGAATATTCAGGAGAGATCTAAAGCTCTCTTGCCCTTATTTTTAACTGACTTCAAAAAGAAGAAGGTTCAACGATTCTGTAGCAATTTAAAAAATTATATTTTTTTTTTGGTTATCAGTCATGTCACAATGAAAATGCTGTATTCTTATTGTTAATGTATTGCAGAATCGTGAGCGTGCATTCTCAGTAACAGCAAAATTAATAATAAAGTAAATTTCGTTGATAACAGCGCTATTTTTCGCGATATGAGAAAAATGTTGTAAACCAATCATACGTATTTTTATCTAAGGAATCTGTATGTGCAATAAAAAAAGGGGGTCCCATTTAATAATGCAAAAAAAAATTGTTTTTAAAAATAGTTGATCGCCTCTTTCTTTTTGCAGGGATAAGTTTACAGTTTGAATTTTTGCCTAATGGTGTCCAGATTCCTCGTGTTC
>NC_046664.1:2589132-2592743 GCF_010883055.1 Belonocnema kinseyi | reverse complement strand
AATAAAATAAAAAGAAACTTCGAGGGTTACTCGTGGGTCAGAAGGGTGTGACTCATGAACTCGGTCCATTCGGGCGTGACAGGAAGGTAAGTGGCAGCCGTGTAGCGGCTATTTTGCCACCTAGGCCATCCCCGGTCAGGTCATGTTTAGGTGTAGGCAGACAAAATTTGGGAAACTTACTTACAATATATATAGAATGTCTCAACCGTTTTCGCTCTGCATTCCTGAGAAACTGCGGGAGCCAGCAGTTTCAGATACCTCACATACAATTTTTGTAAAATACTGTCCATCTGAAACACACATACATTTAACTGCACACGCGCTGATATGTGTCTCACTGGCGAATTCTACAAATAAACTGAGGCGATGTAAGGAATAAACCGGATTCCCCATAAGACGCCCTAAGCATTTAACATGTTCAGACCGCGGACCTATGCTCTATATTTCAAAATGCGATTTAAAAAAATTTATTATAAAAAAATAACATAAATTTTGCAGGATATTAACTGCTAATATTTAAGACAGAAAGGCAAGTTTGAGAGACCTCCAAATCAGTTAAGACAAAACTAAGGACAAATCTTTAAATGCATTTCATTGTGTACAATTAAGTTGATTTAGAAGGGTTTAAAAGATTACAGTGAATTTAGAAGAATCCTAGAGTCTTTGATGAAACTCATGAGAATCTAGAAGAATATCGCAGCACCAAATTTTGAAAATAAAAAATTTCCATACAAAAATTTTTTATTAATTTTTAAAAAATCAGAATATATTTCAAAGCCTAGCCAAAAAAATGTATATAATTTATATATAGTGGAAAAACACTGCCCGTGTATGTGTATCTTGTAGTTGCTCTTTTAGTATCCGGAGGGGTATCGTTGTCAAAATAAATCCAATACATGGCGCTCTGATCGGTTCTCAATATTTTAGCAATCTTGGTTAATTTAGAAGAAGATTAGAGAAAAAAAAGAAGAAAAAAAGTAAAAGATAGTGATTCAAGTAATTCTTAGAAAAGAAGTGGTATTTCGAAAAGTAAATATTTCTAAATAATAATACAATTTTTCTAAACTTTTTTCGTTAAGAATTTACCTTTTTTTAAATGCAACTACTTGCGGTTGAAAGCTGAACTCTTTTGTTGAAAATTAATTTTATTGTGGGAAGATTTAGCATAATAAATGAACATTTGTATCGTTTTAAAAATATAATTAGTTTCCTTGAAATCACTTTTTTAATAAAAAATTAACTATTTCAGTAGAAAATATAACTATTTCGTGTATGAAATTGACCTTTTGTAGTTCCAAGTTGAACAATTTGAATGTAAATTCGTCTTTTTGCATTGAAAATTCATTTATTTCGTTGAAAATTCACGCATGTTGTTAAAAAATCGACTTTTTTGTCGAAAATAAGTTTTTTCTTTGAAAGTTAATCTCCTTATTTTAAAATTCTTCTTTTTGGTTATAAATTAAGTTAAAATTAGGTTAAAAATTAATTTCTTGGGTCGAAAAATGAGCTAGTGGCTGTTATAATGTGTTTAAACATTCATCTTCTTTAATGGAAAGTGCAACTATTTTTTTTTTAAATTCGTCTTTTTGGTATGAAATTTAAACTTTTATATCAAAACATTAGCTATTTTGTTTAAAATATATTTTAATACCTAAAAATAAATCTTCTCAACGGAAGATTGAATAATTCTATTTTTTTGAAAAATATTCAGCTTTTTTAATTGGAAATTCAACTTCTCAAATAAAAATTACTTTTTTGTTGAAAATACGCTTTTGAGACTAACAACTTCAATTATTACATCAAAAATTTAAATATTTTGTTGAAAATGTGTTTGTTCGTCTACAAATTAATTTTCTAAACAGAAAATTTAATAATAATATTTTTGTATAAAAATTGATAGTTTTCATTCAAACATTAAACTCATTTAATTGAAAATGAACTTTTTTGTAAAAGAATACCCCTTTTTAGCTTGAAAATTCAACAGTCATATTAAAACTGTTGTTTTGAACTGCGGAGAATTAATTATTCCATTTTTAGTTGAAAATTCAACTACTTTATTGAACCTGAAGATTTAATAATTTCATTTTCTGTAGAAAAGTGATCGTTTTTATATAAAAGTTTAACTATTTTTTGTTTGATAATTTTTTTATCTATTTGGGTAAGAATTCAAAGATTTTGCTAAAACTCTTCATTTTACATTCCTATAATTTAAAATTAGAAAAGTATTAGAAATGACCTTATTTATTCTTATTTATTCTGGCCTTATTCAGAAAATATACATTTACAAATGTCTGTCAAAAATGAAGTGCGTAGCGCAAGTATGCCAATCAAAACGTGTACTTCAAAATCTACAGAGCTTCAAGAAACTTAATTTTTATTTATGGACATTTAATTACGTAAAAAAATCATAATTTGAAAAAGCATATAAATGCTGGGACCTAAAAGAGATCTTTTTCATAAAATTTCATCAAAGCTTTCCAAGTGCAAATAAAAAATATCTGAGCACGAAGCAAATTTCTTTCATGGCACTTCCCTTAATTCATTGGATGACGTGTAGGATTGTGTCATTAACTAGGCATGAATACTTCTAAATTTTCATGAGGTTTTATGTAATTTTTTTTTATTGTATCATATGGATTTTGAACCGCAAAGGTAAATAGATTTTATTTTTGCGATTTCAAATATTTTTTTAAACTGTAGAAGGTTTTTTGATCGTTTACTGGAGAAGAATAATACACGTTAGTTATTATGTTACCTACAAGGGGACCAGAGGTCTAAACCCATTATCTTTAGTGTTCTACTGCTGATTTTTCGTTGTTGTTTTGCGATTGCATTTTTCTGCATTGTTCTTTTATTCGCCGGATATTGTATACATTTCTTATTATTTAAACAACAAAATGAACTGAAATATGTGATTAAACAACAATAAGTTTTTTCTCTTCAAAGTAACTCACCGACTACTGTAGTTTACGTGCTCTACTCTATAACCGTATAAGATTTGGCGATTACGGCCTACTGGAGTTTCCTTGATTTCATCTGCGGTCAGTGGGCTAACCTTGCCAGTTTTTATGTTGATTTTTGCCCGTACTTTAGAGTTAACATTACCATCGTATATATAAATTCCAGCAAGAGTATCAGTACCATCCAATATTGCAAAGCCGTCCCCATCGAGTGTTGCTAATACAATTTGTTCGTGAGTTGGTATAGGCTTATACCTTTGCGGTGCTTCGAACACTTCAATTTTTTGATTGACAGAAAAAGTATATCTTCGCAGTCCGAATTGCCGTTGCGGATTTTTATAGGAAATAAGTCGAATGAATTCCAGTTGATCGTGTCCATAGCCAAGAACGTTAGAAAGGGGAAGCCTGATAGGCAATGTTCTACTCACGGCTGGAGGAGAGCGGGAGATTGGCCGAAGAGGAGGTTCTACATGAGAAGACCTGATCGGGAAATGAATTTCGGCAGGTGAATGTTGTCTGTCAGAAGCAGAAGAAGATGATCCGCCACGAGGAACACGAGGAATCTGGACACCATTAGGCAAAAATTCAAACTGTAAACTTATCCCTGCAAAAAGAAAGAGGCGATCAACTATTTTTAAAAACAATTTTTTT
>NC_046664.1:2585359-2589032 GCF_010883055.1 Belonocnema kinseyi | reverse complement strand
AAATTGTCAAAGGAAAATCTGATAGACTTAGGCCAACTTTCTAAATTTTTCAGAATCTGAACTAGAAGTTCTGACAAGATTAAACAATTAACTTTCTCAATATTTGGGTGCAAATTTTAAACTGCTTTTTATTTAAAAACATGATTCTTAAGTGAAAATGAACGAAGTTATTTAAAAATATCAAAGGATGTCCTAAAATTTTGAATAATAATTTAGAAGATTCTGACACAAAATAATTCAATTAAGTAAGAATAAAAAATTAAAAAATTAAAATTTGAATCAATTCATAAACTATTCAGTAGAATTGACGAAGATCTAAAAGAATTTTACACTGGAAAACATTCTAAGAAAATTAGAGTTTTAAATATCTCGAAAGTAACTTTAGTAGCTTTAAAAAGATTTTGAAGGGTTTCAAGAGAATAAACAGTTTTTTTAAATTCCTGGGAAAAATCAGAAATTTGTGTGGCAGTTTTTTTCACAATTTCAATGATTTTTCAAAGATTTCGGAAACATCCGGACCATTCAGAAATATTTAAGGAAATTAAGGCGCTTGAAATAGACTAGAAATATTTACAAACTTGAAGGCGTTTCGAAAAATCTTTACAATGCAAGAAGTCGTGTCTGTTTCATGGCCCTAAGAATAGGTTGAAGTTTTCTGTATTCATTTAAATCTTGTCACTTGAGAGATAAGAATAAAAAATAAATGCTATGAAAATCAAATATTCGGATAAATTTCTGCTTTATTATTCCAAAACAAGTTTCTTTCGAGGTAATCAAGATACCATATATGATATATAGCCTAATAAAACACAACACTTTTAATCAGATTCATTGTTAAGCATATTCTCTTTATTAGCTCAAAAATCAGTTTGACTTTAAATTGCAAAAAATGAGGGTCGTTTATAATCTAGCCTTTACCGTATTGGTCATCCTTAATTTTAGTGGTGAATATAATACTATAACATCTGTAATTTTTAAAACTTTTCCGAGCTCTCAGAGTTTCTGAAATTTAAATCGGTTAGCACATATAGAACTCCAGAAATGATAAAGTTGCCGAAATATAATAATGCCGAATTAAAAAATTCCTGAATAATAAAATTGATAACAGTTTATTATATGACCGTATTTGAAAATTCCATAAAAATAAAATGGCTGAAAGAAAAAAATTGTTTTGTTTGAATATAATTTATTTTTTCAATGGAATAAACAAATACTGTTATCATATAAATTTATTTAATGTTAAAAACTGTATAAAATAATTAAATCATTTTTTTAAATAACAATAATTAAAAAGAAGGTATTTCTGAATGAGCAATTTTGTTTCAAAATGTGCAGTCTTTAAAATAATTTTTTTATACAATTTTTATACAATTAGTGTTATTTAAAGTTCGAGAAATAATTTTAATATAGTTTAAACATTGATAGAGAAATTCTTTGATGCAGATATTTCATAATTGTGTTTTAATTAATAAATGACATTTATTGTTTAAAAACAACAATTTTTTAATTTTTATGATTCGGAAATTTCATAATTCCGAAATTTTTAACGGGGATTTTATTATTCGCGAATTTTACAGTGTCGAAAATGTTGTTTTGCGGGGCTTTCGAGTCGTCTTATTTCGCCGTATAAATTAAAATATTTAAAATATATGCAAAACACGAAACATCTAAAGAAAATATGCCAAAATTTACATAATCATTGCTAACTAATTGAATTTTGAAACAATGTATTCTTAAGGTTATAGTTTTTATAATCAAATGGAGTGTTAAAACAAAATAAAAAAGCACAGTTTTTCACCAATAAAATATAATAATTATGGTGATATTATTTATTGTTATTGAACTAAATATTAACATGAATTAATAGCAGAAATAAACAATCCTAATAATTAAGTAATAATTTATTAAAAGAAGAATATTATTTATTTTATACAAGAAATTATTGAATAGCTTTCCAGAGTAAATTTCTAAGTCAAAATTTAAAATAAAAACGAATGAAGTAAATGGAGTATATTATACTATTTGGCTTGAAACATTACAGTTATTATACTCTTTTGTACTTCTATTTAAAAAACCGAAAAGTCTCAAAAAAATCACAGAGGTACAAGCTTCCAAATTTTGCATATATTGGTCAAGAATGTCTAACTCAAAACACCTTGAAATTTGCAAAATATATATTTTTTTAAATATTGATCAAATTTTAAGTTATCTAAGAACGATTAAAAATTTATTTATTGTTTCTGATGTAGTTTTAGGTGAAAGTCGTCGTAGAAAAATTTGAAACATAATTTTTTTGAGAACAAGAGCAATAAATTAATATAAATTACGATTATGCAATTAAATAAACCGAAATATGTCTGCATAATAGTTATATCCCAATAATTTTAATACTTTGTAAGGAAAAAAATTGATCGCCGGGGGCATTACAAATTATATTTTGACATATTTACAATGCGAAAAATAGAAAAAAAACTTGTCAAATAAAAGATTTGAACTAGCGACAGCCTGGTCGTTAGATGGGGCATTTACCATCGTCAAAGCATTAAATCTAATATGTGTCTAATTATTTTTGACGTACTATCAATTGATGTAATTAACTGAATAATATTTTGCTATTAGCTCTATATGCTTTTTAATTGATTATATATGAATTTAACCGAGCGCGAAAGCACCGTCTGATGCTTCAAACGAATATTTCATTGATTCAGAAGTATCTTTTTATCAGTTTCGATAGAAATCCATACCATCTTTTTTTCATAAATCATTACCAGAAGTCGTAAAACAGTAAAACATCCAACCGACAAAAGATAACGACGAACGCCGCTTGATAAAAATAACTTGCCCACTTGTCGTAGCTCTTCATTTTATAATAAAATGAATTAAATAAAATTTTATTGTGCTGTATTAGTGTTGTAAACAGCAATAATATCAACTGTACAAAATTATAATTCAAAGTTAGGAAGGAAAGCAAAGAAATACATTTTTTTGGGTTACGTTGTCAAGAAGAAAATAGATACAAATGAAATTGATATGGCACTTACCAAAAAAGGAATAATATGAACATGCATTGTTGGATTTTCAAAAGTCAACCAAAAAAGGTTCACTTTAAAAGTTAGTTTTACATTGCTCCAATTTGTTGAACAAACTTGTGAGGTTAAAAACGAGCTTTGATAAAAAAAAAACTTCAGCTGACAAGTTTCAATAAGCGTTAACAAATTCATCACTAAAGTGCAGGTAAGTACATTCCTAAGGTCGTCGAATATAGAGTGGTTAATAATTAGAAATAAAATTATTTTTTACATAAAGGACTATAAAAGTCAGGTAGTTGAGAATGATCATGCCTAAGATTGACACATTTAGTTTCTTCATTGATATAAAAGGATTCGATGGTACAACATTTAATCAAATTTTTTCCTTAGCTAAAACTTTTGGGTGTTTAAAATCAAAATCATGACCTGTTTTAATTCTATGTTCTGCCAGCGCAATGATATTATCACTATTCAGGTTACGACGTTGATGTTCTTTGATCCTGTAAAGTAAGGGTCTACCAGTATGTCCAATTTGACAACCGTCACACAATAAGCAATCCCAACAATAAACAATATCTATTTTGTGGAAAATGTCTGTTTTATCCTTAGGTAATGTATTATTTTCGTCTCAATTTGTTCAAATT
>NC_046664.1:2583496-2585259 GCF_010883055.1 Belonocnema kinseyi | reverse complement strand
ATTGAGAAAGTTAATTGTTTAATCTTGTCAGAACTTCTAGTTCAGATTCTGAAAAATTTAGAAAGTTGGCCTAAGTCTATCAGATTTTCCTTTGACAATTTTCTGAAATGTTTATAAATGTTTTGAAATAATATATAATAAAAATATAAAAAAATAAAAAATTTTTTGTAATCTTTATCAATTTTCTCGTAAAACTCATAACAAAAAAATCATTTGAAATAATTGTCCCATTAATTTTGATAACATTTTTTTGAATTTTTGACACCCTGCACTATTTATTTTCACGAAAAGATAAGCATGGATTACCACAGATGCGGCATTTTGCAGCATTCTGTGCATTTGCCTAAACGTTTTCACCTGAATCAGGTAAGTTCATAATGAGTTCCTTGCCTCTTGCGATTGTATGTGTTAATCATCTATTGTATGTTATTGTGTTTCTTTTGAGTAATTTTTTAAAACTTTTTAATCTAATTGGATTTCATTGCTGACAGAATGGTTCAGAATCAACCAAGGTTCTGGCAAGTGCGGGCTATACTTGAATAAACAAACGTTTATTCAAGTATAGTTATTTTTATTTTTTATTTCGCTTCAGACAAAATTCTCAGTTTGCGATTAGCAGAAAATGAGCTTGTCCGAAGTGCAATTTACAAATTTGTATTAATAATCAATTAGAATTTTCCCTTTAGTTTTATAAATCACGTTAAAGATTAAGTTATTTCAAACTCGACAATGCACTTCAAATATCCTTAAGTTTTGTATGTAAAGAAACCTAATGTTTTTCATTATAAAAAAATCAAACAAAAAACACTACTAATTTCATTTAAAAATAATTTTTTTTAGAAATTCCTAATTGAAAATGGTTTTATACCATTTTCATTAAAAATTGCTGAACATAAAAAAGATTCTTACTACGAAGGTGGATCAAAGATAAACCGGAATTTTACAAATACTATTCTAAGCCAATCGCAAGCACTCTCACAGAGTAGGTTCTTGTAATTTAGTGTATTAGGAGTGGGTAAAACGCTTGGTGAGCTGTTTGACTCAGTCAATTCGTCAGTACAACTATGAGTGAGCAACAGGTTCAAGCGTCCGTTGCACAACGGGTTATAATAAATTTTTTAACTAAGGAAGGTGTTAAACCGTGCGAAATTTTGACTCGATTGAAGGATCAGTATGGGGATGATACTCTCTCTAAAACTCAAGTGTTTGATTGGGCCAAAAAGTTTAAGAGTGGACGAGAAAGTGTGGAAAATGTGAGTCATAATCGACGTCCAAGATCAAGTGTCTCTGGCGATACGTAAACATTGGTGCAGTTAGTGACCTTATTGAAAGTGACAGGCGGTTTACTATTCATGAAATCGCTTTACAGGTGGGCATTAGCTATGGAAGCGCTCAAACAATCATTAAAAATCATCTTGGTTTCAAAAAAATTTGTGCCCGATGGGTCCCGAAGTTATTGAACGAAGATAAAAAAAACATCCGACTGCGAATCAGTAAGAGACATCTGAATCGATTTCAGCGGGAGGGAGAGACTTTTTTGAAGCATATCGTGACATGTGATGAAACATGGGTGCATGATTACACTCCCGAGTCCAAGATGGCGAGTAAAGAATGGCTAAGGAAAGACGAAGCCGGTCCTGTGAAAGCCAAAACCCGTCTCACAGCCGGTAAGGTCCTCGCGACCGTCTTTTTCGACTACAGAGGAGTGTGTGTTGCTCATTGATTTCCTACATGATCGACGTACGGTTAACGCTGCCTACTAC
>NC_046664.1:2582181-2583396 GCF_010883055.1 Belonocnema kinseyi | reverse complement strand
ATGTTTGTTTAATTTAAACAATATTAACGACTTACCATAAATTGTTCAAAGCATGTATTTCGGATTTTGTCCAGAATCCAAGAATTGAATCTCACTGCAGAGTTTTACGATCGTTTCTTTACTGAGCTAGAGATCAACGTTAAGAGGCTAACCTACAGAGACGCCATATTGCAGCGTAAATTCACCGGGTAGAGTATTGTAATTGTCCCACCTCTTTATGCAGAATCTATCGCTTTGTCTAAAGTCGCTACATGAGTATAACTAATGTTTAGCTAATAAATACCCCAATCAGAATTTGACGAAAGGATATGACTATACTATAACTTTTTAGTACAGCCTGTGCCACGAGCGTTTATAGATATTTGGAGGCTATTTTAAATACCTGTAAACTTATGCATTTAATACGCTGCTAAAGAAATATTTCGTTAAAAATAATTTTATGAAAAAAATTAGTACAGCGTTACGTAACGCTTCGGTCATTTTTTCTGATTACCATGTCACAACTATGTCACATAGTTGCTTACCCCCCCCCCCTCCCCCATAAAAGCGTTACGTAATTTATGGATGATCCCTAATTGCCTGTTCCTTCTTGCAGAGATAAGCTCACAATTTAAATGTTTGTCTAATGGTGCCACAATTCCAGATGAGACACGTGCCGGAACATCTTCCTTTACTTCTGAGAGACAACATTCTCCTGCCAGTTCTCTTCCTCCTTCTAGTTTTTTTGCTGATGCCAGAATTCATTCTCCAGTCAAGTCTTTTGCTCATGCCGAATCTTCCCTTCCTTCAAGGTCTCGATCTCCTCCAGCCGTGAATAGAAGTTCACCTACCAGGCTTCCTTTTTCTAACGTACTTGGCTATGGACTTGACCAACTTGAATTTATTCGGCTTACTTCCTATAAAAATCCGCAACGGCATTTTGGACTTCAAAGGTACACTTTTTCTGCCGATCAACCAATTGAAGTGCTTGAAGGTGCGCACAAGTATAGGTCTATACCAACCCAAGAACAAATTGTATTATTAACATTCGATGGGGACGTCTTTGCAATATTGGACGGTACTGATACACTGGTTGGGATATACACATACAATGTTAGCTTTCACTATAGAGTACGAGTAAAAATCAATATTCGAAACGGCAAGGTTACCCCATTAACCACAGATGAAATCAAAGACACTCCAGTAGGTCCCCATCGCCAAGTCATATATGGCTAT
>NC_046664.1:2579039-2582081 GCF_010883055.1 Belonocnema kinseyi | reverse complement strand
CCCCCCCCCCCCCCCCGCCCCACGCGTAACACCTGACATAACTCCTACAGATTTGTGGCCCAAAAATCTTAATCGGTGGCGCATTTGAGCGCATTTGGGGCGCAATTCAGTAGGCTATAGAAAACTTAAAAATTAATAGCGGGGTGGGGGTCTGGTGTAATTGACCTTTCCGTCGATACAAATTTTAAATGCTTATTAAAAATGACAATTGATGTCATTATCGAAAGTTGCGAGATGGTCTAAAACGGGCAACAAAAGATTGCACGAAGAAAAATACGTCAAAGTGAATGCCAAAGAAAAAGTTTGATGAACAAAAATTGTTAAAGATTTAAATTTTGTATTTAAAACTAATTTCATTGACATTTCTGTTAACAATTAAATTAATTTACATCTACATAATGTAGCATAATAATAAAAAAATTAATGTGAAAAAGCCTTGAAAAAATTGTTTTTTTCAACTGCTTGGAACTGTGGCTTATGATAATGGCACTTCATAGACTTTTAATTCTATAGGTTTAGAGTAACGTTTAAGACTAACAAGATCGGTCCGAGAATTAGATAAGAGAATAGTCATGATGACTCGATTTTTAAGAAAACTTGTATTATGTGTAGCAGAGTGGTCTGATAAAAAAATGATAAATCTGCTTGAATACGTTTTCTTGCGAAACTAATTTGTAATTATTATATTATTTGCATCTCTTATTATTTCAAGCTCTAAAAATTTTATGGAATTGTTCTGTTCGCTAATATAAATTTAAATTTCTCAAGCGGAATAATTAAAAATGAGTCATCAACATAACGTTTATGAGCTAAGATTGAAAAAGTCAATTTCGGAGAAGACATTAGATTCTAAATCTTGCATCTCAAAATCAAAAAACCAATTCAGAATCAATGTTATTAAATAATAACTTTACATCGAGAAAAGCCATGACATGATTACGGCAATTTAAATATTACAAACACATCCTTTAGAACCTTAAGAATTTGTATGGCTTATGTATATGTAGGTAAGAAAGGAAATATTATTTTTCTAAGGTTTTTTGTTAAGACATAAATAAGAGTATTAACAGAAAAATTTTCAAGTCTAAGTGAAAAATTAGGTTTATACATTTTTGCAGAAAATAAATTTTCGCTGTATTTAAATTAGTTGGAATAGGGTCTTTTGTATGCATATCGGGATTGAAAAACTTCTAAATTCTGTAACCATTAATAAGTTTGAACGTTTTATTATGTAATTTCTTTAAAGTTATTATCGGATCAGAATATAATTTCGTATATACTATTGGTACCTTGAATATGCGCATGCTTGTTACTCATCCCAAAATTGGCCAGAAGGTTCAATGTTTTGGGCGGCATCCCTGATGTAATTTCTGTGAATGAATATTTAAAAACATTCATTAAAATATAACATTTCTCGATAGATAGAATTTATTAGAAATTCAGGAAATGCTTAAGATATAATTTAATATAAGTGCTGGAAAGATTAGATTTAATAGATTTTCAATTACAAGCTTTTTATAGAATCGTAAACGATTAAATGTGATAAGCGATTTAAAGTTAGAAAATTCGCTTGATTGAATTAGATAAGGTAGGAAGCAGATTGCGGCGCAGAAATCGTTAATTGCAGGGAGCTTAAAAAAGTTGAAAAAATGATAGATATTATATTCACCAATAGAATTTAGGATAGCCATCATGGTAAATACAAAATTATAAACGACCCTCATTTCTTGAAATTACAAGGCAAACTGATTTTTACGCTGATAAATTATTTAGTTAACAATCCAAGTAACAATCCTAATATTTTACTCTTATCGTTTTATTTTTGAGTCTTATCACTAAAGAGATACGATTAAAATAAATACAGTTAACTTCCAAGTGTTCGAACGGCCGTGAAATGTACATGACCACTTATTCTCAGGTTGATGGAGCTCATGCTCTATCACGTATTTAAAATTTATTTTTAGCAAGTAATGTTTATTGGCTGTTCCGCTCTGGTATCCATGAGGGCGCTAAGCGAAACTTAGGTTTTTGAATTTTATCTTTAACTTTGGTCATGTACCCAGATCGGACAACTTTTTTTGTGTGACCGTATAATTATTACAAGCATTCACAAATACGTTTAATTATCAAATAATTCATTGAAAGTTTTTTTTCTAAATTTAGTTTTTCTAAGTTAAAAATTCAACTATCATATCGACATTCGTCTTTTTGGACTAAAAAATGTAATATTATGGAGATAAATGCAACGGTTTATGAAATTTCATCTTTTTTAATTATAACTTAAACTATTTGATTGAAAATCTTTATTTTTTTCAGCTCAAAATTTAAATATCCTGTTCTGAAGACGTCTTCTTGACATGGGAAATCAACATTCATATTAAAACTTTCACTATTTTTTTGGAAATATGTTGTAATCAATCACACACTGAATGCGGGACGCGTACTGTCTTGTCTAGCTTATCTTTCAGGTAAGTTGATTCATTCGGCGTCTGTTTTTATTATCAGTCGTTTGTTTTGGTTTCAGGATTTTCATTTGCCAAAGCTCCCGATGCATTATACATACCAAAATTGATGGTTCAGAGATCAGATTCTTTGGAAAAATCTCCACGAACGTCCTCATCCAGTGCAGCCAGTAGTTTTGGCCAGAGAAAAACCTTAATGTTAATGTTTCCCGGGGTCATGAAGCATCGCTCTGCCTCTATTAGGTACCTATTTGCGGTTAATCTCAGGGTCACCTTTTCTTCTGTTTCTGGCTTGATCTGTCTGCAGTTGAGGAGACACTCCGCTTATAGAAGCCCTTTTTCCGGAGTTCCTCGGGACGCTTTTGCAGTCGTTTATCATAGGTATCACGGGTATCATAGCACTCCAGAAGGTAATTCCTGGGTGGATCCATTAACTCAATAGTATAGAGATCTTGCTGGCCCATTAAATTAATTCCATCTTGAATTGCTCCTCCACCTCTAGGGTAGTCGGCATTGTTGTCCGACCCATTTTTGGAATTTTATGCAAAGCAGCAGGCATCATTCCTGAAGAACCTCAAAG
>NC_046664.1:2575064-2578939 GCF_010883055.1 Belonocnema kinseyi | reverse complement strand
GGGGGGGGGGGGGGCGAAACGCTATGCCCCTAATTTGAAAAATCAAATTTTAAATCACATGATCTTGAAGATCTTCAAATGTGCTCCTATGCGCCTTAGAGAAAAAGTTTTGCGCCAAATTAATAACCGAGTTATTAGCGATTGAAATGGGGGGGGGGCTGGCCTAATTTTTCTCAACTAATAAGAATTTTCCAAATTCATCATACCTATCTCTCATAACTTTAAATGCGCTCAAATGCACCGCCACTAAAAAAATTTTGAGATAGTTAATTAACAACGATATCAAATTTGGAGAGGGGGGGGGGCAGTGTAACGAGTTTTCAAATCCTCAACAGTGATGTGCAATATAGTGTCTTTATTTTTATTTATTTTACTTCGTAATATAATCATAACCTCCAAATCAATGAGTTCTACGAAGAATAGGCTATCTTTTCGTTCCCCTCAAAAATTTGGCTAATTCCATTTATCTAAGTTTTCAGGGGGAATAATTAACGTATTATTTTTCGAAATGCTTTAAATTTATTCGAAACTTTAGTATTTTGTATAACAGTTTATAATGTAATTTAGGCTCCTATGACTTTCAAAATAAAAAGTTTTAGAAGATTTTTATTTATTTTAGCACTTCTACGTGTTTACGAAATTTCATACAAAATGAAGTAAGCCTAATTTTTAACGGTAACAAAAAGATAGCCGATTCTTTGTAGAACTCATCAAAATATAAACCTTTGATGATAACCAATTCAATGTACCTACAGGCTATTCGAAAAAGTATCACTCAAAATCGTGAATTTTCATACAATTAATTTTAAGAAATATATTATTTATTTGCACATTTATACGAATACTCTCAACATAATCAATTCTTTACTTAAACAGTAATTTTTTCGCGTATTAACATATTCAATCATTTTTATTGCTTTTAATTTGATACATGACTTTTTATTAATGTAAAACATGATGTATTTTCTATTTTACTATTGAATGTGATAGTGGAAAAAGTAAGATGTCAGGAAGTGGTTTTGAGACTCTGAAAGTTGTCATTGACTTTTGTAACCACATCCAATTCAATTGCGTGATCGATTTTGAGCCAATCTAATTAATAATTTGTCGCTTTATAAGTGATATGCCGTTTATTTAAGTCTGAAGAGTTTATTTGGTTGTGTAATTCATATCTACATTTACATAATTGAAATCGATTATATGCATCAATATTTATGTAGAAATGAACTGATATTTTGTAGATTATTATCAGTAAAGCAAGAACATTTATTTTGAAAAAAAGTTAAGGGGCCGTCCATAAATTACGTAACGCAAAATCCAGCTTTCTTTACACCCCCCTCCCCCTTTGTAACGCAGTCGTAACGCAAGGATAACCTTCCTGTGGCGTTACGTAACGCTAATCAATTTTTTTAAAATAAAATTTGCAATAATTTTTTTACAATAATTTTTTTTGCAATGTTTATTATAGTATATCTTTTATTTTACATTGTTTATAATACTGAAAAAAGCAATATTTGGTATGGAATTTAAGAAGTACTATAATGATAGTTATATAAACTAATCATACAAACGTAAATCATTTTACAGTTTGGCTTTATCTTTGGAATCGATCTTATCTTAATAAAGCTAATCGAGTCAGTAAGATTCTACAAATGGACTGATTAACCATTCTTCTAAATTTTCGATCACAGGAAAAGCAGTCAGTTTCTCAGATGAATCATTTGGAAGAATAAGTCCATCAGATTCTATCTCTTTTTCATCAAGCCACTCTGCTACATTTACCCGATTCCCATCACTTGATAAGTGACAAAAAATTTCTTTGTTGCGTCGAGTAATTATGCGACGGGGCCGAGTTTTTGATTCCACTACGTTCAACTTTTTGTGAATTTGTTCTTTGTGATTTTTCACACCTTTCTTCGTCACAAAATAAAGTCCGCAAATATCACAAGTTCTTCCAAGCAAATCTTTTTTGACAGAAGGACAGTAGTAGTCGTATGGTATAATTTTAAAACTCTTGTCTTCAATTTCCAAGTTCAAATAGTTACGAAGAGCGAGTGAATAAAAATTATTGTTCCCATTCGAATCTGGTTCAGCCACTTCTGACCCTGTCAGTGTTTGTTTAATTGCATAGGGCGGAGGTAAAAAGCCATGTGGCAAAACTGTTTTCAAGCCGCTTCTCATGGGCTTGCAGCACGAGGCATCAGAACATTTGACTACCTACAAGAAAACATATTTTCATCCATTATTATTTTATTTTGAAGTAATTTTATTGATTCATTTACACGTTTTCACAGCTGTGAAATATTGTACAAATTTATAAAAATTAAGTGCTTACTTGGAGCATGTATTGACTCTCTCTGACGTGCTTTGCGTACCATGAGGCAGAAGGCAATTCAGGAACAGATAAATTTTCGCCGGGCTCGATATATTCAGCGAAAACAGCGTACCCATCTAGCATTGTTTTGTTGAGTATGTCTGCTAAACAGTTAGCAGCGTAATGAAAATTTTTTTCTCCAGATTCTCATCTATTGTTTTACCACTGTCGCTGAGGTGTGTACCAAAAGGGTCATGTTCCAAAATGACCCCAGAGAGATCACGAGTAAGTGGTGCCATTCGACGTTCAACCCGATTAAAAGCGCTTCTTCCTGGCGTGTTTGTGAAAATGAAAATTCCATCCAAGTCGTACTTTGTAAAATGATCAATTACATGAGCAATTACTTTTGGATACCGGGGATTTTCGTCGGGGCCACCATCCACCGAGAGAAAAACTACTGGCTTAACTTTCTGATCACTGGTCATCATGAATTCTTTGCAGCTTTCAATGTCTAACAGTTTTTCAAAATCTGCAGCGTGGGTTGAAGCAGTAGATGAAGAGTGTTTCCCACTCCGTATTGCAATGTATGTTGGTCCTGAATAAGTTACGGCTTCAGGATAGCCCATTTTATCAGATTTGATCTGGACCTAAGACAGATGCTATCGTTTCTATGCCTCGAATAGTCGCAATGCAAAAATTTTGGTCCACGTGATCTTTATGAAGATTATTTTGTGCTTTAGCTAAACGGACTGGAACTGTATCAATGTGCTTTTTCCCTTCAATAGAGCTGGAATTTCTCGGAAGTAAGCGCAAGTACAACGCACTCTTAGAAATTTGGAATCCTATCTTCTCTAGTTCATCCTTCAGATCTTCCAGAGTCCTGCAGGTGTGCAGAGCTTCATTGCGTCTTCTCTCGTCAGTTGACGCGCCAAATGTGGCAATTTTTACAATTGTTTTTAATAATTCTGGTTGATCTTCTTCAATGGTTGGCCTGCCAACTTTTTCACGAACTTTCAAATTGGAAACAGCATCTGGGTGGTCTTTTTTCAACTGAATAAGATTTTTCTTTTTCTCATCTCTGTGGAATTTCTGGAGTTTCGCATTTTGTTGTAAGACGCGAAGACGCTTTTGTTGTTTCTCTAACTCTACTGTCAGAGATTTAATGTGCTTAATTAACTCGTCATTGGCAAGACCAGCATTTTTTTTCAAAACTGCAGCATTCAGTTCCACTTGAAGTTTATAAATTTCCTTATTTACAGCTTCCTGAGCTGGAGTTTTTTTCTTTTCATTGATATTTTCTACTCTTGATGGTGTATCATCATTTTTGGAGATTGATGGAATGCTGCAATCTAAATAAAGAAAAATGATTTTTTATTTTTGTATTAAAAAGTTAAAAGATACTTTGAACTTGCGAGTGGATAGAAATGTTCTTTCATTCACGAAAAAAGTGAAATTATTTTTAATTGATTTACAAACCTTGAGCTGTAGTTTTTGTTAATACATTTTCATGATACTGCTGGATCCCGTCTGGTTCTTTGTTTGTTTTCACACTAGAAGAATC
>NC_046664.1:2573755-2574964 GCF_010883055.1 Belonocnema kinseyi | reverse complement strand
GCACTTCGATATTATCACGTCGAATTATGTTATGCATGTAAAGTAGTAAATGTTTGTTTAATTTAAACAATATTAACGACTTACCATAAATTGTTCAAAGCACGTATTTCGGATTTTGTCCAGAATCCAAGAATTGAATCTCACTGGAGAGCTTTACGATCGTTTCTTTACTGCGCTAGAGATCAACGTTAAGAGGCTAACCTACAGAGACGCCATATTGCAGCGTAAATTCACCGGGTAGAGTATTGTAATTGTCCCACCTCTTCATGCAGAATCTATCGCTTTGTCTAAAGTCGCTACATGAGTATAACTAATGTGTAGCTAATAAATACCCCAATCAGAATTGGACGAAAGGATATGACTATACTATAACTTTTTAGTACAGTCTGTGCCACGAGCGTTTATAGATATTTGGCGGCTATTTTAAATACCTGTAAACTTATGCATTTAATACGCTGCTAAAGAAATATTTCGTTAAAAATAATTTTATGAAAAAAATTAGTACAGCGTTACGTAACGCTTAGGTAATTTTTTCTTATTACCATGTCACAACTATGTCACATAGTTGCTTACCCCCCCCCCTCACCCATAAAAGCGTTACGTAATTTATGGACGATCCCTAATTGCCTGTTCCTTCTTGCAGAGATAAGCTCACAATTTAAATGTTTGTCTAATGGTGCCACAATTCCAGATGAGACACGTGCCGGAACATCTTCCTCTACTTCTGAGAGACAACATTCTCCTGCCAGTTCTCTTCCTCCTTCCAGTTTTTTTGCTGATGCCAGAATTCATTCTCCAGTCACGTCTTTTTCTCATGCCGAATCTTCCCTTCCTTCCTCTAACGTACTTGGCTATGGACTTGACCAACTTGAATTTATTCGGCTTACTTCCTATAAAAATCCGCAACGGCATTTTGGACTTCAAAGGTACACTTTTTCTTCCGATCAACCAATTGAAGTGCTTGAAGGTGCGCACAAGTATAGGTCTATACCAACCCAAGAACAAATTGTATTATTAACATTCGATGGGGACGTCTTTGCAATTTTGGACGGTACTGATACTCTGGTTGGGATATATACATACAATGTTAGCTTTCACTATAGAGTGCGAGTAAAAATCAATATTCGAAACGGCAAGGTTACCCCATTAACCACAGATGAAATCAAAGACACTCCAGTAGGTCCCCATCGCCAAGTCATATATGGCTAT
>NC_046664.1:2565324-2573655 GCF_010883055.1 Belonocnema kinseyi | reverse complement strand
GAGTAAAAATCAATATTCGAAACGGCAAGGTTACCCCATTAACCACAGATGAAATCAAAGACACTCCAGTAGGTCCCCATCGCCAAGTCATATATGGCTATAGAGTAGAAAATGTAAACCGCAGTTATAGGTGAGTTACTTTAAAAAAAAGAGTTATTGCTAAATCATATTTTTCAGTTGATTTTGTAGTCTAAATGACAAATATATAATGAACTTATATCTATCAAGACACACAGGTACCATACAAACAACAACATAAATTCCTGTTCATCTGAATTCATTGAATTTTTTTATAATTTGTTTGATATATTCCAATCATTTTTAAATTATCATAATTATGAAAATCTTGTATCAGATTCTCTTAAATTTCTTGAAGGTCTTCCCATGTGAAAAAGTGGTGTATAGTTGATACATAGTCGAAAATAACATGAATGTTTTTTATTTATTTTCTAAAATTATAGTATATTTAAAAATTTTTTTGGTCAAATTCTTTCGAGGTTTATCAAAGTCTCTGGAATCTTGAAGTCTTAGGGATTTTATAAAGTTCTTTCGAACCCTTTGAAATCTTCTTATTTCCGGTAAATTCACTCGCCTTTCACACAATTCCCGGGGCTTTTTGTAGACTTCTGACGGACAATTTTCTTCTTCTTTTTTCTAAAAGTGAGTATTCTTCTGCCAGATCCCTTCCTCCAGCCGAGACACCACTTGGTTCTAGGTCCAATGCTCCTTCCAGGTACACTGTTCTGCCTACACGGCTTCCTTCTTCTGATGGATTTGGATATGAACTTGACCAGCTTCAGTTTATTCGGCTTATCCCCCACAAAAATCCGAAGGTGCTGTTTGGACTTCGAAAATACATTTTCCCTGCGCATAAACCAATTTTCGTGCACCATGGATCGGATTGCTATTTACCTATACCAATCAAAGAGCTAATTGTACTAGCAACACTTGCTGGCGACGTATTTGCAATATTAGAGAGTAATAATGCTCTTGCAGGAATATATACAAATAATTCTTGCACTGGGGCCAAAGTACGGGTGAAAATAAATATGGAAAACGGAACAGTTACGCAATTAACAAAACCTGAAATAAAGGAAGTTCCTGTAGGCCGCCTGCGTCCAATCTTGTTTAATTTTAAAGTACAGCATGTCAAACACAATCATCTACGTCAGCCAATCAACTAGAATGAATGTTACATAAAAAATATGTGATCCGAAGCTATATTAATATTTTGTCCAGTCTTGGAAAGAAACAAACCAAAACAACTACCGCTTTAAACACTCACTAAATAATTTTTGAGAAAAATGACTATGGGTTCATAATAATTTAAATTCAATAATATTCCTATGCCACAAATTCTTAAAAATATATAACCCCTGTAGTACATGTGGAACACTCTTCAAATAAACTTTTAAACTGTAGGTATAGATTTCTTATACTAGTGGAATTGCTAAATTTTGACTCTTAAATACCAAGTTATTTTAAAGGTAGTTTTAGGAAAATTCTAATCTTTAGGCTTACAAACCTATTCCGTTTTCGTTCGGTATGACAAAATTTTGTCAGTCAAACACTGTTATATTATTATTAGTCATTTTAAAATTTTCAATTAGGAAGCTTTAGCGAAAGAGTATTCACAATCACCAAATCATAGTTGTCAATTCTTGGCCATTTGATTTTATAACGTATTTTTACAAATATGGGAGAAATGAAAAAACAGAGCGCGATATAACTTGCGAGCGACTTCTCTTGTTGAAAATAGATATTTTCGAGTTGAACAATTAAACTATTTTTTTATAAAACTTTTCTAGTTTGGAAAATAGTTAATAAATGTTTCGTGAAAAATAATGCTAGTCGAAAATTTATCATCGGTTTGTTCAAAATAAAAATATTTTTAAATTGAAATATCAACTATATAACATTGTTCGTTTGAGGATTTATTTTTTTGCTTGAAAATCCCACTGTTTGATTTCATATAGACTTTTTTTTGTTGAAATTCTAATTTGACATAACTGAAATTTTTCAAAATCTTTTTGAATTCTCTTAACAATATAGGAAAAATTATATTAATAGAAACCTAAAAATGAAAAACCTGAAAATTCAGTAATTATTTGGAACTCTATTTTTCTTGAAAATTATTGTTGCCTCAATTCGAAAAATACTAGCTCATTTAAATTGTTTAAGACAAAATAGATTGTATTTGCGAAAAAGAAGAGTTTTTAACAAAATATCCTAATGATCCTTTTTAGCAAGCTGAGAGAGCAGGTAATTTATTCTGCTATCAGAAGATAAACAATAAGTGTTTCACAATGTACCGTTGATTCTGTATTTATCTTCATTCGAAGAAAAGGACTAATGTCTGATTACGTTCTATGAAGAAAATAATAAAAATACAGTTATCTTAAGAGGATCAGCAGCATATTAGTTATAAAAGAACTCAAATAAATTTCTTCTCTTATGAGCTGACTTTCTACTGCTTTCTACCGTCTTTCTATTGCTTTCCTCAAGCAACAAGTTAATTAATTGGTTAGCGGGATTTTCGAAAAATATATATACATCAAACTCTCGCTTTCAGTCTCCCCGTTCTCGGCCTTCCTAGAACTGCTGGGTCCCTCAGTTGCTAAGCGGAGCAGGTGCCTTAGGAGCGCTCAAACACTCAAGCTAAGCTCTTTTAACGAAAGAGAATTCACAATTACAAAATGACAGTGGTGGATGTTTTGAGTCTTAATTTTTAAAGTTTTGCGCAAGAATGTGCAAAAATATAATGACTGAGCGCGTGGCGCGAGATAAAAATATCATCGAGCGCCAAGTGCGAGAACAAACAGTCGCTCGCGCTATGCGCGCTCAAACTTGCGAAGGAAACGACAATTAGTATTCTTTTTTTATAAAACAAATATTAAAAATTGTCCAAACGAGATTTTCGCATTCGATAATGTATTTACCTCGCACTCCGCGCTTAGTATTTATATATTCCCCACACTTGTGCACACATTTAGCAAAATTAAAAATTAAAGTATTGACAACAGTAATTTGGTTATAGTGAGTTCTCTTTTGTTAAAGCTCCTTCGGCTTCATCTTACACATTCTCATCACGTTGATATCAAAATACACGTAGTTTCATAGACTCGTTTAAAAAATGCGCAATCTTTTAAAAAAGTTTTGTTATATACACATACGATCTACACGTCAGAATGACCTTTTTTAAACTTCTAAATTATATCCCTTAATCACAGTGACTCACAAACCTCGATTAATGAGGGGGTGGGGGAGATAATTTTCCAACGGGAGTAATACCTAGATAGTGTTTTAGGCTGAGATGATCACCAACTTTCAGCAGCTTTGTGTTAGATATAATTTCATATGTTCTAATTTTCATATTCCCGGCCCTCCTTTAGGTACGGAACCAAAAACTTTTTCTTTTTTTGTCAAACACATTTAGATAACTGAGAACCTTTGAAATACTGTGAAACAGTTGAATGAAAAAAATGTAATTTTCGATTTTTCATTCTTTTCTTAGGCTGTGAAAATTTAAATTTGCATTTTTTTAAATTCAAAAAGCTGTTGTGACAATCTTGTAGGGCATTAAAGAAGAAACGTTTTTCTTATTTTTACTTTTTTTATATCGTGCGTTATTTGGCTTAAAATGTTGATTCTCGTGTGTTTTTTAAGATTTTGTAAATGCTATAACTCTGATTAATTTTGGTTTTATCAAAACAAGCCATTCAAATAAATTGTTCCAAAATAGCTAGCTAACGAACTTGACCTTCAGTTTCTGACACTCAGAGATTGTGCTAAAGGCCAATAAAATAAATTAATTTTTACAAAATTGATGGTGCCCACAGCGTGACATACAGACAGACAGACACATTCGTAAAAACCTGTTTTTCGGATTCTGAGGGTCTCAAAACGTGGACGTTTGACAAAAACAGGGGGGCTCAAATTTTATACAAATTTAATACCTTCTCTGATGAGAATGTAACAATGAATTCTCAAAGAAAAATGTAAAGGCTGATATTTCGGTACAAACCGATTTTCATTTTAAATAAAAAAAAGGTAAATCATTTTTAAAAATACAAATTTTTAACAACATAGTTGAACCATCCATCTAAAAAGATAAATTTATCATACAATTTTCAACAGGATAGTTAATTCTTCAAACAAATTATCTGTCTTCTGAGTGGGCACAGTCTCATATCTTCTAGGGCTCGCGTGTGTATTTTACCCTTATTTACGGAAAAACCTTTTTAAATCAAATGTGAAAGTTGCGCTACTTATAATTTGGTGATTGTGGATTCTCTTTCGTTAAAGCTTCTTCGGCAATAACGAACACATTCTCATCGCACATCTCGAGCGTCGATCTTGATTTTGTCCAATTTTGGAATTTTTCTACATCACGTTTAACACTCTGATGTTAAATGTATATTGTATTTATTGATGTACCTCGGTCTAAAACTGCTTATTTAAATATCGCAAAATAATGTATACATTTTATTTTTAGCGATTACTTTAATATTTTAATAATCTAAAAAAGTGCACACTCCACACAAAAAATTATACAGACATACATACAGAAAGACCGAAACATTCGTGCGAACCTGTCTTCCGAGTTCAGTTGGGTTCAAAATGTGAACATTTGAAAAAAAGGTTTAATTTATACCATCAACTTAAACTTTTCTTACGATGAAAGTAAAAGCAATAAGTGCTCTTTTTTCAAGAGATAATTTTTATTCTAATAGAAATTTATTTCACCGCTAAGGGTTTTATTTAAAAATTATTATCAATGTAAAAAACACAGCTTCTGTTTGTAACGCACAGATCATTTCAAATTAGTTACGTATATGTCTAGGATTTTGGAATTCCATCAGCTCTGAATCCTCATTGATACATGTAAATTTTAAGAATATAAATAATATTTGAATGCGAAAGGTCAATGGAACAGGCCGGTCAGCGTAAAGTTTAGGACTCACAGAAGAAACTGAAGTTAAATTTTGTTGCATGTAAAATATCCCGCTGTTAAAGTTTACATGCTATTCGGCGAAGGTTTAGCCCCCGATGAAATAAAAGCTGTCGTCTGCTACGGCGTCCTTAGCAGCAATGGAAAACGGCAAACTATGAGTGAAATCGAGTTCTAATTCAGGACACCAGATTTGAAAGAACACAGAAAAAACAAAAGTTAAAATTAGTTGCAGTTAAAACTGCAACAGTTAAAAATTAAATGTATTTCGGCGAAAGGTTCAACCAGTTTAGGAGAATAATTTTGATCTCGTCTACTGCGTCACGCTGAAGTGAGAAAATTTCGGTAAAACATGTATAAGAAGCAACAGAAAAAAAAAGAATTGTTCTTGCTGATATAGGATCTCTTCTAAAACAAATTGCACCATTCCATAGGAATTAGACTTTATTTATAATATCATCTAGCAAAAAGCACAAAAACAACTGACAAATGGTAATCCCCATCCCTCTCCAATTTAATGAAGTTAAACGACGATAGATAGCGCCAGTGTCGCGATTTTTGCTACATCTCGAATAAAAATGAAGCGTTTATAAGACGAAAGGTTAACCTGGCAAGGCTTAAAATCGGAAATTATCTTCAATTAATGTAAAGTTCATCGGGCATGGTTAATTTTTGTTGCGGTGAATCTTTCACCTGGATTAGACGTAAACTTTATCTTTCGTTTATTCTGTGCTCTCTATAAACTAACTTTCTTCCCTATTTCTTTACAACACTCCCCCCCTCCTACTACACACACTCACTGCGTGGTGGAAGGGGAACCCACAGTTAAGGTGGGTTCCGAACCACCAGGAGCAACAGATTTAAGTACTTAGAGAAAACCTTCTTCTCTAGAGGTACCGGTCCCGAGGCTCCTCTAGAGTTCGAGGCGGGAACCGATCCCGCAATCCGACAGAGTGAGATAAGATTTTAGAGAGTTATAATAGGCAACTTTTAAGAACGTGATTTTTGATTTTTTAAACAATTTATTTTAGAAAATGGACTTGCGATGTTTTACTAATTGCGAAAAGTCAAACATACAAGGAAAAAAGACACAGATTCACTTGCCGACGATGCCTTTGTCGAAAACAACTCTTAAGACATGAAAAGTACTTTGTGTTTCTTTTTTCGTTGTATTTTTCAATTTTTTCGATTTTTCTCATTTATAAAAATCGTCTTTTTGCAATAAATATCAATAACTAATAGATTTTATTAACATGAACACGTGCAGATTTCCTTATCTAACTTTGACTTACTAACATATTAAAGGCGTGTTTTTTTAATTTCAAATAATTCAGACCACGTAGAGTCAATAAAATCACTTTATTTTATTTGTGCGTACCAATCAAGTCCAACACCGGTAGTTGATATTATGTACCACTCGGCGAAAAGCAGGCGAAAAGTAATTCTGGTATCGATGAAGGCGCTGTGAGGATTTTTGGAAATGCTCTTAAGTTTTTAAATATTTCTAATCTTTTCGAACGCCTTGAATTCCTTAAAATATTCCTGACTAGCCCGGATTTTTCCGAAAGTTTTGAAAAATCATTAAGATTGTAAAAAAACTGCCATAGAATTTTCTGATTTTTCCGTGAATTTTACAAAAATTTGTTTACTCTCCTGAAACCCTTCAAAATCCTGTTACAGCTACTAAAATTTATTAAATTTTTTCTTCTGAAATGATATCATTCTAAAGCTTCAAATTTTTTCGAATTGTTTAATACTAGAAAGACAGAAGGGATCATTCTGATCCTTTTCGATCGCAGATTCGCTGCTGTGCCATACTGCTTTGACCGAGGTCAATGATATTTCGTGACTCTTTATTATTCAGGACAGTTCTGACGAGTGTGGGCTTTCCGATTCTTCAACCAGCCTAAATTAAGTGTATTATTCGAGACCATTTGATTAGTATTTAATATAAAGTCAGTATAACTTTTGAGGATTCAGGTCTTTTAGTTCCATTCTTAAAATATTGTGTTTCCTTTTTTTCGGTTTTGTTAAGTGTCTTTTCCGACTCGATCGTCTTCTGGTGTAGTGAGAAGTGACGAGTCGGATGACGTATCACTTCCGGTTGCGTCGGGATCGATCGTTCGGTGAATGATCGTGATCATAGCTTCCGGAGGGTACATCTGTTCTAATTTTTCAAAACAACCAAAACCTATTTCGGCAAAGTACTCTGTTAGTACGACTGTTGGACACATTATTTTGATTTAGGTGATTCTTTTGCTGCCGCATGCCAGTCCGCAAGTAATCAATTAACATTTTTGGTTCTTCGAACCGGATTGTGGGTGAGCAGAGGAGCATGATCTCAGGTATGACAAAAGTGCTGCTTGACTATGTGATTGTTCTCAACATTGCAAATGTTTCGAGACAAGCTCTCAGACATGGCCGTGTGATTGTTTGCAACATTCCAAACGCTTCAAGACTGGCTCTCAAGCATGACAGACAAATTAATTGTGGATTGTTATCAACATTGCAAGCGACGTGAGACAGGCTCTCAGACATTACTGACTCATTTAAAATGAAAGACCATATGTTTTTCTTTTTTCATTTAACTTTGCTCAAACCTTGATTGGAGTCTAATCAGCTGACTTTGCATTTGATTCTCTGCACAAAGATGCGTAATTTGTGACATCTTCTATAAAGTAAGAAATTTTAGTAGGCTGTTTTGTTTATATTGAAAATATAAATTGTGTGATATTGAGCATTCATATCTGGAATTCTTGAGAAAGCGAATCTTCACGAGGTGGTGTCGCTGGCGGGTCGTGTGGCAACAGGGGATCTTAGCCCCGCATTGTTCACATCTTGAACAATCGTTGTGTCTGTTCTGGTTTTCGGACATATTTCGTCTTCAAAATTTTGTTGAAGAATGGATTGAGTGATGTCAAATAATTAAAAAATATTTTGAATGTCTGAAATTCTGCCCTTTCATATCTTGGATGTTGTCAGGTAAAATTTTCCATTTGGTATTTAAGGATAAATAAATATTCTATTACCCATGTGGTTTATGTTTCGGTGTGTGTTCGCTGCAAAATTGCTGGATTTATATTAATTAAATAACATTTTTGTTGCCGCCTGAAAAGGGATATGTTGGCACTGTAATGATTTGTGATGTCATTAATTTGAAGGTCTTCTGAAAGTTAGAAGAAAAGGTATTTCTTATTTAGTGACCGTTTCAGTGGTTAGATGATTATATTTTTGAATGCAATTGAATGGATATTTGTCTGCAATTTGAGTGGGTTCATTGTGTTTGAAGTATTCTTATCGTATCTTCGGAACCGGTGGACCCCTATCTTTTCATTGATTTTGGATTTCCGATCCTTAGAAATCGATCACCGACATCCCAG
>NC_046664.1:2539705-2565224 GCF_010883055.1 Belonocnema kinseyi | reverse complement strand
GTGTTTGAAGTATTCTTATCGTATCTTCGGAACCGGTGGACCCCTATCTTTTCATTGATTTTGGATTTCCGATCCTTAGAAATCGATCACCGACATCCCAGAGAGGGTTTGACGGATTCGTGAACTGATGAAATGAACATCACTACGCAGTATCGAAAATGTTTCTTTTCGCAAAGACTTCGTCTTTTCTTTTAAAAACACCCGTAAGTTTAGAAATGATGTTCCTTATGATTTAAAGCAACTAAATTGCATTATATTTATTACAAATAACTTTCTAATTTCTTTTGAATTCAAAAGCAATATCGGTGTTATTCACTGTATGTAGGGTGTCATTCGCTAAATTTGAATAAATTAATTTAAAATAAATATAGCAATAGTTTGGCAAAGAATAATTGTATACCTGAGTATTGTATGAAAATGGAAAAAATCTGCCCTTTCAGATTATGTCGTCTTTGTTACCAGACAGACGGTCTATAAATTAATATTATATTTTTTTCTAAGAGGTTTTTTCTTAATGTGTAGGTGCTGCCCCTGTTTACGCTATCTGAATTTCTGGACCATAGTTGAATTGCCAAGATGTTGACTAACAATATCTGAATAATATTATTTAGTATCTGTTTTCCCCGTGCGGATCTCCGCATTGCATGGGATTTCTTTACTTTCTTCCTTGCATTCTCATTTTCTGTGTTTCGATATACGCAAGACGAGATCCCTTGCTGGGGATCTATTTTGTCAATAAAATTGGTTGCAGGTCTGCAAACATCACGAAGTCACAATCCATTGTTTCAACCGTCAGTAAGCACTGTAAAAAACTACACATTGGTAAATACTGTGACAAAACCCGCATCATTGAATGGCCGTAATAAAAAACATTTTTTAATAAACACTGCGAAAGGAAACCCTATGTTGAACGTATTTTTCTTTTCAGTGAATTTATCTAAAAATTCTTACTCGGGATTTTTTGGGGTTGCTGATTACAAATATAAAGTCAGAATTACGAAAATTTCCATTCAAGATAGCGGATGCAAGATGGCGATTTCAAATTTTAGAAAACAGAGATGAATGAGATTGAAAATATCTGCTTGGGGGTTTTTGGGTGTTGCTGATTACGAATCAGAAGTCAGAATTTTTAAATTTGGAATTCTCGTAATTCTTCAAATTAAATCTCATATGGCTCACACTGACACATCAATTGTGGTAGAAATGTTGATGAAATTTTTTAAATTTACTCTAACTTAGCATAATGCGTAAATTCCATAAATGCTTACCTTTTTGAAATCAAAGTATTTAAAATCTTATCTACGATTTCAAAGATTTACGTATCGATGTAAACTAAATTTGATCGACTAATTTTAATTTTAATTTAGTAACTTGAAATTCGTAAGCAACGTCTCAAAAGACACCGAGTATAGATTTTCAAGCTCGCATATCTCTTTTTGCCAAATTTTGGAATCGGGATCTTGAATCCACCATCTTCACTATGAATATTTATAACTTCTGAATTAAGATACGCAATCAGCAACCTTCAAAACTTTGTTATACCAATTTTGAAAAGTATCAAAAGCTTATTAGGCATAATCGTCCGCCATATTGGATCCGAAATTTTTTTTAGAATTTTTAACATAGGATTCGTAATCAGTGACCTCAAAAACTGGCAAGTAATCGAATTTGGCCCATTTTATGAACATTTTATGATTTTGACCACCTTTTTCTGATGTTTGACCACTGTGTGGCAGCGTAAAACACACGATTTTAATTTAATACTTATGTATAGTTTTTTGCATAGACCACAAATAATACTTTTTTTTACGGAAAAATGATTATTATAGTTTTTTCGATGTATAAAACAGTTTAGTTAAAAGTTTTAATGAATACTGTATTCTTCACGGCTTTTTAAAAAATAAGATTTTTTTTTCGCGGTTGTTTCATGAGTAAGGTTTCTTTTCACAGCGCTTATAGGAATAAGGTTTTATCTCAGCATTTACCATAATAAGCACCAGCGGTTTATAGTGTCCTTTTTTCAAAAATTTTATTTTTTACTTTTAATATATTTTATCTTGTGCCGTTTTCCACAAATTAATTTTTTAAATTCTTAGTCTTATTTTTTACGATTGAAAGAAAATCTACTCATCCTTTCTAAAAATTATTAATAACAAATTTATAGATCATTTACGGCTGAACAACTTTTTTCTGTTAATTTGAGTTCATACCTTGTGTCGTATTTTGAAAAATTAAATTTTTTTATTTTGATAGTTATTTTTCACTTTCATTTTGTTTGAATTAAAATATTCATTTTAGTTTTTTTTGGCCTTTTGTATAAAAGAAATTATCTTTTCTGCCTAGTGCATTTGTATATTTGTTTAAACAAATTTAAGTGGAAATGAAACTTTTCAAAGCCATCATAAAGTAATATGTGTTCGAAATATATTATTTCTCTCGTGCAGGTTTTTAAATTTCAATTTAAATTAAATTAAAAATCTAGGCTAAAATCTGGAAATATGGCGACTTTTTTCGTACTAAAAATAACAACACAAATTTTAAGAGTATAAATAGAAATAAAATATTATTTCCATATATGTCACATCCTTGCTAAAAGTAAATGAAATAATCGAATGTTGGATAAACTGTAACACTGGATTCTCTATTTTGTGGCCTGTTTTTTTTTTAATTGGTCAGCCACTGACATGGACAATAAAAAACGGTTGCAAGTTTACTGTACCTAAAAGCTCATTCCTTTGAGGAAAAATTCTATACATATTTCTCAGAAATAATAGCTGAAAACTATTTTCTTAGTACCTCGAATCGTGAAGAAAAAATTGATTAAAAAAAGTAATAAAAGATAGATCAATTTGATTAATTTATGAAGAATAACGTGCAAAGTAGGCCGGTAATTATTTGTTCATAAAAAAATTTTTAAGTGCATACATTTTTCAAGAGTACCATTTCTTATGATGTTTTAACTTCTTTAATAGGAACTAAAATCCAAAATTCAGTTCGAAATTAAGTAATTTTGAATTTAACAGTGTACCTCGAAGTTGTACATGCTTCCTGAATAACAAAACGTAAGCCTTTCAATGAGATCAAAAGACATAAAAAAATGAATAATTAAGAAATTCGTGAAACTTTATATTTAAAATTTCTTAATACATCCAATTACTGTTCAGATATGCAAAAGAATAATAAAATTCCTATTGAGTATTCCAAGCGAAGAGAAACCCAAACGTGAGTAATCGAAAAATAGATACGTTCATAACCATTTATTCAAGTATAGTTATTTTTATTTTTTATTTCGCTTCAGACGAAATCGTTAGTTTGCGATTAGCATAGACTGAGCTTGTCCGGAGTGCGATTTAAAAATTTGCTTTAATTGTCAATTAGAATTTTACCGTTAGTTTTATAAATCACGTTAAAGATTAAGTTATTTTAAACTTCACAATGCACCTTAAACATCCTTAAGTACTGCCCTAGCATCTGTGATGTCTAAACGATTAAGATACTGGCTAGATAAGGGCATTAATTAACAGAAGCGCAGGGAGGCTTCAGGCCTGAAAGGGGGGCTATGGACCAGGTGTTTGTTATGAACACAGTGGTAAGAAATAGATTAAAAAATAAAGGAGGAAAATTATTTGCTGCCTTTATTTACTTTAAAAAGGCTTACGATAAAGTGAATGGAGGAAAACTCTGCGATCAGATGGAGCATATGGTGATTAAAGGAAGATCAAATTAAGACTTCAATAGGCGTTATGAAGAGCTGTTCATTAGGCCCTATACTATAGCCCTATACTGAGGAGAAGAGTGGAGGGCGGTTCCTGCAGAAGTGTTAGGCAGAGTTCGAAAAATTCAGCTTTGCAGCTATTATCGAGAAATGAAACAGGACACAGAGGTGGAAGATTACTGGAAGAGAACAGACGTCAAGAACTAGAAAAAGGAGTCATGTGCTAGGTGGAGATGCTGCAGTATATTCAAAGAGGAAAAGAAAGGCTAGACTAATAATAAGTGTAGAGCATGCAAGCACAACCTAGAATTGTTCGAGCACGTATTGAGCTGACAGGCAAAACTGAGAAGGCTTGTTGCAGTTGTGAATGACTGGTGGAGAATGTGGAGAGAAAGGAGCGACTCGAGTCATTGGAGAAGAATGCTGATCCTTGGCCTGAAAAAGAGGCTGAAGAAGGACTTGTGCAGAGGGCTGTGCGAAATAGAAATGATCTTGAAAAACTGTGATAAATCTAGATAAAGTATATCATGAGTTCTTCCTGACGCAATGTAATAGAGGAATCCTTTGTTATGTGAGTTATTTTAAACTTATAATTATTTTCATCAAAAATCAGTTCGTGAGTGTTTAAATGGAACTTGATTTAGTATGCATCTGGATAAGAATGGCTAGCAAAGTGACAAATAATTAAAGACTTGGGAACCATAATGCACTAAGTTTTTATTTTCATGTGTAATTAAAATTGATTGGGTGACATGAAGGATTGTGGTTAACATGATATATTTTGAAATTATCTAAGATCCGACGAAGGCAGCCTACTGGAACTTACCCCATTTAATATTTTGTTGATTCGGTTACCGCTCCGCCTCGCATGTTTATTTTTACCTTTCCTTTGTTGGAATTGCGAAAATTACATGTATATATTCCAGCGAGCTGACATCTATTCTCCAATATTGCAAAAACGTCTCCTAGTTTCATCAACGCAAGTCATAACGCAAGAACGAGTAACTCTATAAATCGCATTACCACGGTTTAGCAGGCTAAATTGATCCTCTCCTAATTCAATATATTTATCAAGCTCATATACAGCTCTGAAAATAGTTTTGTTGTTATAAATTTTCAGATGTCTATTAATATAATTCGATATTTTGTCTAAAAATAGGATGCAAATATGCAAATTTACGTCGCCATGCAGAAAAAAAACGTTGGCCCACAGTTCGACCGACTTTTGCCCACCGTAGATAAGCAGCTAAAGTTGAGCCACCGTTCGTTTTACATAAGAAATTTAGGTCGGCCCTGCCTAAACAGCCAACCTGGGAAGTTGAAATGCGTATTTAGACGAGCGGTTCCGGTCCCAATTAGGGTTCGGCATTTTGAACCAAATGTGCGGCTTTGGGTCCATTTTTAACTAAAGACTTGACAACAACAGTATACGAGGCCGGCACGAGGTAGTAGAGTATTTCTTCAAGAAAGCGAACAACAGCTGACGATTCATATAACTTCATTAGCCGCTGTTATTGACTACGATCATTGACGATCAGGGCACGCTCGAAATTGTCGCAATTGAAAATAGAGAGAAACCTAAACATGCAACACAAACCGGGAGGGCATCGTGGTGCACGCTGATTGGTCGACGATTTCATTCGTTACCGTAGTTGGGAACACGAACTGCTCTTCTGGATATCCCTTCAGTGGGAACGACTAATGGTCCATATTTATCCAGACCATTGCCCGATTATAGGGGGAACTATGAGAAATCTTTTATTTACTATTAAATCCGACTATCGACAGCCCAGTATCTTAGGTTCGGAATCTGGTCGGACATCTGAGTTTGAAACATTGGCCCAAAGTCAGTCCTGCTTTGGTAACCGCTCTGTTTTTTTTGGCTTATGAGTGAGAAGGAAAATTCTTATAATTACACCGCCTGTAACCCCGACGGTGCCATCAACACCTTAATGCTGACAGTAGACTGAATTTGCAGAACACCTTCTCGATCCCGGGCAAGTACTAAGAGGAAGTTTTGAAAAAGAGAACACATGTCAGAAGTGCCGATCATTCACTTCTAATTCATTTTTGTCTCTATTATGCCGCTGGGAAAGACGATGTCTCCCTAGCAGCAGGGGCTTAAATAGACCTTGTACCCCGGTCAATGTAACAGTTGAATTAATTGTTATTCCCTCTGTTTCTAAACTAATTAGCTCATCAACAAGGATTTGAAACAAATTGTTACCCTCTTTTACTTCATCGTCGTAATGTACTAGGAGCTCTAAAAAATATTCATTAGTCGAGATTGGTATTCTAACGGAAGACAGCGCAGACTGATATACACAGCACCCAGCTTGTGAATCCCAGCATGTGATCCTAGAGGATTATTCCATTCAAATTCATCGGTATATAAGAATATGGGAATTACGAATTTATTTAGGAAAAATGTTTTTTCTTCTGTTGCCAGTAAGGAGTGAAAGCAATATCATAAATTGCATGAAGATCGACATGTGATGTGTGATAAGCTTTCGCTGGATTAAAAACGGATTTATTCTTCAAAAGTTTTTTTAAAAGGTGTCGCAATGGAACAAATGATAAATTTCTCCCGTAGGAATAAATACAGTTTCGCCTGAGATTATTTTTGCATCTAAACATTGACCAAAAAAGATATTTACCGGCGGAATAAAGTAACCTTCAGTGCTTAATTTGTTTATTCTGTGATATTCAGATCTTTAATCGTGAAACGACTCTTTTAAGAATTTTAAAATATTAAAAACATTGTTTTTTGTTTCGTTTGTTCGAATAACGGCATTTTCAAGAAGATCGACAACACTATTCAGTACATCAATTGTAGAATTTAGCGAATTCTGAATGGACTCACGAGAAAGGAATTGATTTGCACATAAAAAGGAAAAATATTTTTGTGCAATTTTGTTAAATGAAGAATCCCAGGTTTCAGCATCGATGTTTGGAATAACGTTCACTCCATCGATTATTGCATCGCCTATTGGAAGGTTTTCATAATTTTTGCTTTCAGAATCTATTGATGATGATTGTACTGTTTGCTGTGGTGGATGTGGTGCTGTTACGTCAAATGCGTTGTTTTCGGTTTCAGTTTGACTTTGGTATAAGTGCTTTTTTTAATATGTCGTCTAAAACTAGAAAATTGCTGAAATTCTCGCAATCAATATTCTTGCCGACATACATAGGAACGTAAATTGAAGTGCTTAATCTGTGTCTGGAAACACAGAGCAGAAACTGTACTGCACAGTTTTTTACAGTGGAAGCAAGCATACGGCATTATTGATACCCAGTTTTGAAAAATTATTGAAGAACGAAGATCAACTGTATAGTAAAGCCCAGTGTGCTGTACTTTTCTGTTTTTTCTTTTAAGGCTTCTTGCAGTTTATTGCTATCCTAAACTAACATAATCGTGAATGAAAATGAAAAAATGAAAATTCTTCAGTTTCATCAATCTGGAGTGGAAATGAAATTGCATGTTTTTTAGTCGTTTTTTTCAATTAAACAATTGAGCATGTGGACTCCGTAACGTCCTTAGCATTCGAACGTGCTCTCCCAATACGCTGTGCCTTGAGGAAACGCGAAAAAATTTCCGAAAATAATCAACTTCGGAAATTCACTGCGCAAAAAATATGAGCATATGCGGCTCGACGAGCCGTTTTTTTTTTAGAAATGTTCAGCATTAAATTTTTCAGAGAATTTTGGTTCGGGATTTTAAATTTTTTGTCACTAAACAAAAAACAAATAAACAAATAAAGTGAACAAATTGGCCATTTCAGCTTTGTAAATTTTTATCTCAAGAAAAAATACAGAAAAAGACTTACTATCGGCTGGAAGTATTAAATGTCAACATTTTTCTTCAAAATGAGCTATAGAATACGAATAAAGTATTATTTTGATCATTTCAACACCTTAAGTCTGCTTTATAGGGTCCTGAAAAAACTCCATAACTGAAAAAATGAGTTTTGCTAATTTTGGGTCCTAATTACGATTTTTTGTTGTCTTTTTTTTTTCTTAAATTCAAATTGCTGCTATTATATGAAATACTACTTCAAACTCATAAATAGATGCTTACAAAAATTTGTTAAACAATTTATCATTTTTTTCAGGAACAATTGAATAAAACTTTATTTGAGTCAAATAAATATACTTCAAATATATACTTTTATTTAAAATAAATAAATTTTTTCAATTGGTGCAGGACAATTTACATTTATACATAAAGTACACGGAATCAATTGTTATTTCTTTTTTAAATATCTGTGCCGGCTGTGCCGATCTCGTTATACGCAGGCCCAATCTTGGGTCCTCATGTTGGGCCGATGGTCGGCAAAAGCCTCGGCCCAGCCTGATAATATAACTAGTTGGGCCGATCTTCTTCTAACAAGGTTGGACAGAGTTTTATCATGTCGGGCCGGCTTAAGGTGGAAAGGAATTTCGTACATCATTAGATATTATTTCGGTTTTAAAATTAATAATCTATTAATTATCTAATCTATTAACAAATTGATTAATAATCTATTATATTGTTAGAATTTTTAATTATTACAAGATTTAAAAATTTATGGAAATATTCTCTTCGGTAGTATAAATTCCAGTTTATTACATGGAATAATAAAAAATAAGTCACCAAATAAACGTGTATAGGCCAGAATTTCAAGTTAAATTTTTAAGAAGGAATTAGACTCCAAATTTATCTTTACTATTTCAGATAATATGGCTGATATAAGAGATCTCATAGGAGTTCAGAAACATTGTTCAAAAACATATTCTAAAAGTTAAAAACCCAATTCAGAATCAAAGTTAGTGAATACTTGTCTTTCATCATGGAAAACCATCATATAATTATTATATAATTTTAATTATGGACATAATTATAGGTATTATTTTTCTAAGCCATAAGTAAGAATAGTAAAAGAGGAAACTACAGGCCAAAGGAGAAAACCTGGTTTCTGTATTTCGGCAGTCCATACATTTTCGAAATGTGACAATGCGTTTAGCAGCCCTAGTTATCATTATATCTTCATTGTTTTCAATTAGGCAGTCAGTAAGTTTAGTATTCTCAAGAATAATATTATGATAATTCGAAATTGATTAAGGTATTCTTCTTTGGTAATTGAAAGCCATAGAAGCTGATAAAAAAATTAGAACATTTAAGGCAAGTCTTGTACCTTGATAATGCGCATTTTCGTTACTCCTCCCGAAATTTTCCAGAAGGTCCATTGTTTTGAGCGGCAATTTTGATAAAATTGATGAAATTTTTAGGACTGGAATCGAAGCTTCTAATGTGTTCCCTAAGAGTTTCCATTTTTCTTGCACCTTCTTCCCTATTCCTTTACACACCATCCACACACTTACTTGGTGGGGGACCTACAGTTTAAGGCTGCCGTACATTGGGCAAAAAACATAAACCCTTAAACGATAAACCCGAAATCCATAAACCCTAAACCTATAAACCCTAAACTGATAAACCCTAAACCTATAAACCCTAAACTGATAAACCCTAAACCGATAAACCCGTAAACCCATAGAGGCTAAACTGGTAAACCCATACACCCTAAACGGATAAGCCCTAAACACGTGAACCCATAAACCCTAAACACAAAACCCCTAAACCGATATAACCTAAGAAGCATGACGTAGCAATCGTCATTTGTTTGTCGCGTATGCACCAAACAGAAAACGATTGCAGGGATCGTCATTTGTTTGTCGTGTTTGATGTTCTCTTTAATCAAGACACAAATAAAAGAAATGTCGCTTGTTTAATATATCATATAATTAGCAAACATCCGGATTTAAATGATAAAGAATTGTCGATAATAGAAGAAAAACTTCGATTAAGTTTTCTACGAATTTTTAAATCAAAATTCGCTGCTGTCTTTTATAAAGAAGCAGGTGGAGGAAAACCATCAATTGCACATTTTGAAGACGGTTTTACTTCTACAAAGCGAAGAAAAGTACGAACTTTATCAGGTGGTTATTCAGAAGAGTTGAAACTAGCTTTTTATGAAAAGCTGAAAGATTCTGGAAGAAGATCTCTGGTAAAAATTATAGAAGACATTTTAAATAGTGAAAACAATAGTAAACTGAAATTATCTGAAGATGAATCTTTGGCCATCATTGAAGATGCAAGATAATCAAAATGGTAGTATGATACAATTCGAAAAAGAACGAAAGAAAAGAATACAGATCTTTTTATTAATTCTAAACAACTTGCAAATGCTAGAAAAAAATGTTATCCATCACCTTCAAACATAATCATATCTGAAAAAGGTGCTAAAACTAACTTACAAGAGTTGCTTAAGCACACTTGTTCGCGGTTATCACAAACCTTCTATTTTGTCTCAATTACCTTATCCTGTTGATGATATATGTCTAACAATGATTCCGAAATGGGGATGTCATGGAGCTTCTCATCAAAGTTAGTATAAAAAAAACTTTTCTGACGGAATAGTAGCACGCAGTTGTATTTTTATGATTTCAATGGTACCACTAAAGTTATAAATTAAGGATGGAAATAAGATTAAAACTATTTGGTGTAATGCATAATCTGGTTCTATAAGATATTATCGTGTCATTAGTTTTTCATATGCCAAAGAAACTGAAAAGAAATCTAAACTTGAAGTAAGCAAATTGGAATCTGAAATTAATTCTCTTCTACCAACAACAGTTAAAGTTAATAGAAAACAAATAAAAGTAGCACATGAGATGCATTTAGCAATGATGAATGAAAAGGTAACTATTAAATCCATACATTTTTCAAATAGTTTATTTGTTCAAACAGATTAATTAAAAACAACTTAATCAATATTGAGATCTCATTTGTTTATATACAATGAGATTGAAAAACAGTTTTAACATATATCATGCAAAATTAATTCTTATTTAGTCATATGGTTGTAACAAATTATATTTTTAATATAAAATATACTGCTTTGGACTTTTTTTTCAGTAGAATTAGATTTTGGAATTTATTTTGCAAGAAAATAAAATTAGCAACCGAGTGATTGACTGAGTGAGAGAGAGAGAGAGAGGCAGACAAAGCATTATCCAATGTGCAACTATTATTAGTACATAATCTAGATTTATTGTTCAAGTCAGCAGATCATTTTAACAACAAAATAACCTAATCGGCAGTGATAACAACAAAACGATTGATTGCGCTAAGCAATATAGTACTAGTAACATATTTGACTAATTCAGGTAGTTAGCCCTACTACCTGTTTTTTCAGTGTATAACAAAGTTACAAGCACCCCGCTATTGTACGGCCCTGCGGGCCCATGATTAGGAGTGGGGAACGACACCCCCAGTCCATATAAGCGTAAGCTTGCCCCGAAGGCAAACTGTCTTTAGGCTGTCTTTAGTCTGGTCTTTACCCTTGTGTCTGGTATTCTCGTAAGTACCAACTTCAACTCCATTTGCTGTTCTCGAGCCGGAGAAACGACCCGCCAGGACGCTACCAGCCCTCTACGACGCCACGCTATCCAAAAGTATCAGGTACCACCTCCACTTATTTCCAGGGAAACCGACGATATTTTCCAGAGCTTTTTAGGCAACAGGTCCCCTTCAACCTGTAAGTTGGTTTCAATAAACCCCATTTATATTTGATTGCCTTTATTGTATTGACTTTACCCAGTTCTCGACGCTTCACATCCTCACCCTTCCTTTTAATTTGCAAGATCCTTCACAAATTTGGCGCCCTCCTTAAAGACCCACAATCCCTCCAAAAACTCCTATAAATCGAGAATAGCAGTCGAAAAATCATGAAAATGTATGAAATCATATTGCATGTGTGCCATGGATTGAGAGAAAATAGAATTTGAATGTTTAGGTTGAAAAATTTTTAAAATTGACTTTTGTGAATTTGTATTTTAAATTAAAAATTATGTTTTAGAAAAAGTGCGGGTTCAAAATAGACTCAAAATAAATTGGTAGAAAATCAACATGAAAATAGGAGAAACCTATTAAGAACTGGAAAAATAAGAAAAATAGCAAAAAACTAGGAGGAAATTGAATGAGAAACAAGAAAGTTAGAAAAGGAAGCGGCATCAGTAAAGAAAATTGGCGCGCGGACTAGGAACTAGTGACGTCATACAAACAACTCTAACACTTCCCGCCCCCAGTGGATACGTCCGCAACGCAGTCAGACCAAGCGCAACCGCGAAGTAGTAAAAACCGAGATAGTAAAAACCGAGATTTTCCAAAGTGATCGTGCCGTTTTTTAATCAGCCGTAGAAACCCTTGGGTCTGGTAGAATAAAAATTATTACAAAAAAGGCGAATCCGGTCAAAAATAAAAGAAAAAAAGGGAAACTAATGAAATTCCGGAAATTATACTGGAAGGAAATAATGCACGAGCAGATGCGGCTAATTTTGAAAACGAAAATATTATTATTCAATCGGTCGAAGGAGAAAATAGAAGAGAAGAATTAGCAAGAAATTTAAACTTAGAATTCGTAACGGTACGAAATAGAGAGTTAAAGTGGGGGGGGGGGGGGGAGATACAAATGAAGCGAAAGGTGCAATCCCAAGAACGATAACAAACAAACAGACAGAAAGTACCCGAAATCGAAACAGACAAAACCATACCTCACATAGAGACGAAATTGGAATACTATTCCCAAATACTAAGAATACGATAGGTAATTGGAGAATAGAAGATGAAACTAGTAGGAGTTTAGAAAATAGTGAATTAGAAATAAGCGGAACAGATAGAGAAATTGAAAACCAGAGAAAAGAACTCGAAAAGCAGAAAGAGAAAGAATAAACCGCGAAGAATTAAGAATAGAAATAGAAAGACAAGAGAAAGAAAACGCAAAAATTAGTGATATTCGGAATGACACAAACCCCTTTCTAAATAATGTCCAATTGGCCGATTAAATTTAAAAACAAACCGGAAAAAAGTTTAACTTATTTTTTAAATAATTTAATAAGATTTAAAAGAAGGTATAAAATTAATGAACGAGACATTTTAGAAAATTTAGATGCTGTTTTCGAAGACGAAGCAATCAGAAAAAAGTCCAAGGCATTCATGATTTTACTAAAGAAACTGAACTATTATTTAAAAAATTAATGCCACGCCCAAGCCTGAAATGGCAATTAAGAAAAATCTATGATAATTTAAGAATTGAATACAAAGTGAACAATTCAAGAAATTGTTTTTTGAATTTTTCAGAATTAGAAATTTTATGTCGAGAATGGGCAACAGGATGATCAAAATCTAAGATAAGAGGTCAACCCTTAAGCATTTTAGATAAAGATAATGTCAAAATTGATAAAAATAAAAACGAAACCGAAAATAATCAAAGTCAAAATAATATAAAAAATAGCTACCAAAATAGAGATCACGAATTAAATTATGATTATAATCAACAAAAACTATTTAGGCCGAGGAATCTAAATCAACAAAACAAACGAAGATTTTCAAATAGAAATCGAAAAAAATTTTTCATCCAAGATTTCAAAGTGGTGAATAAAATTGTTTAATAATCAAAGGTATTCAGGAAACACACAGACACGACCATTTGAAAATACTAAGCAAATACCAGCGATTTTATGTAACGCGAAAGAAAATAAAAATAAACCTGAAAATAAGAAAGGTGAGAATGGACAGAAAAATCATAATGCGATTTCGGTATATGAAATAGACAAAACCAGAGATTAATAGGAACCGATATGATTGAAAGATAAGGTTTAAATTGGATTATGAGAAAAAGAATTGATGGTCACCACAATTACCAAATATTAAATATGCGTAAAAATGGAAAACAAAATTTCAGAATTTTGCGAGGAAATTTCTGAAGGCATTATAGAGTTGAATAAAGCGCAACAAGTGCAATTAAAAAAATTAATTAAAAGAAAACTAATAGATCAGGGAACAGAATTAAAACCGACCTAATTGACTATCCATAAAATAGATGTACAAGGTCGCAAATCAATCAAGGAAAGATACTATTATGTATCGCCAAAAATTAGGGGATTTATGTATGAGGAAGTAGATAGACTTTTAGAAGAAAAAATAATAGAACGATCGAATAGCTATTGGTCGAATTCGATTGTAATGAAGAAAACCTAATGGAAAGTATAGATTTTGTTTGGATTTTAGAAAAGTAAATAAAATCACTAAAAAGGATTTATATCCAATTTAGATAATGTCTGAAATGTTAGACACCCTGAGATCAGCAAGATTCAAGTCAAAAATAGATCTTCGTTCAGCATATCATCAGATACTGTTGGACGAGGAATCTAAACCGATAACAGCTTTTATTGTTCCGGGCGAAGGAATTTTCAGTTTAACAGGACGCCATTTGGTTTAACTAATGCTCCTGCTACATTCCAACGCCTGATGGACAGAATAATAACACCAGAATTAAAGCCGCATATATTTTGTTATCTCGATGATAAAATTATAGTCTCAAAACATTTTGAAGAACATTTAAAATACTTAGAAAATGTATTAGATAAAATTAAAAATGCAGGTTTAACAATAGATTTGGATAAATGCGAATTTGGATGTTTGGAAATAAAATATTTAGGTTTCAAAGTAAATGAAAAGGGATTAGAAGTTGATGAAGAAAAAATCAGACCAGTTTTAAATTTTTCAAGGCCTGAACCAATTAAACATAGGTTTTTTTTAATTGAGTTCTTGAAGTCACATTGACTTCTAATGTGCTAATGGTCACTGGCGACTTCTGCTAACAGTATTATAATATCTAATTTCAAATATTTCTATTAAGAGACTTTTTAACATAAATCCCCTACTGGGGATTTATATTCAGCAGAGAGACACTGTTAACTACGTTTATATTTTACATTTCATAATTACGAAAGAAAGTCCAAAAAGTAAAAAAGTAGTATGAAGAATTCCGTAAGATACAAAAAAATTCCAAATAGAGAGTAGAGGTACAAGTAGAGCAGAACGATTTTTTACAAAAGCTGAAAAAGATCTTCGACAGCTCACTGCAATCAGCGATACAGAACTTAAAGGTTTCAGCCAAAGCTAAATTATTTCTCAATAATCAAAGGAAGGAAAAGCGAGAAGGATGTCTTGCACCCATGAGAACATACATTGATGATAAAGAGAGACAACTGAAAATTCTTGAAATACGAAAAGAATGTACTCGTGTGGAATTGGCATCTTCGAATAGTAGTAGCGAATCGCCTACAATGTTCAACACCAGCTTTTCTTCTGAAGCTCAAAAAATGGAATCATTACCTGTTCCATCTGTTACGCAAATATCTCCGAAAATAACCGTTTCAAATGGAAGACTTGCTGCAGCTCTTGACGCAGCGAAATTAAGTTACAGATACGCAGTCCATATCCTTACGGCTTTTGCTGATGCTCTACGAGGCAATCTATCTTCTTCTGTTTTTAGCAGATCTTTTATACATAAATTCAGAATAGAATAAATGGAGAAAAGTAAAAAGTTCAAGGATAAAGTAGCAGTCTTACATTGGGATGGGGAGTTGCTGCCTGCACTCACTGGCAAGGTAAAAGTGAATCGACTGCCTATTCTAATCAACAAAGAAGGTGAGGAAATGTCTATTGAAGGCCCCGAAGCTGAATTGGGAACGGGGAAAGATGAAGCCTAGGCCGTTTATGAAACAATTTTACAATGAGACTTCCTCAATGAGGTGAAAGCTTTCTGCCGTGATCTGACAGCTTCAAATATTGGCATAAAAAACGGTCCTTGTAAGTTGCTAGAGGTTTTTATGGGGGATGATAAAATACTTTGTTCTTGTCGTCATCAGAAGGCTGAAATATACTTGAAAGCCACTTTCGAAACAAAGTTTGGACAGACAACCGATCCAGATGTTACGTTCTTCAAGAAATGTCAAGATTCCTGAAGTACCATTAATCACACGAAATTCCAGTCTGGAGTGGCAGATCGGTTGGTGGTGAAAGCTCGTCCCGGTGAAGTAGATGAACTTTTTTTGCGAGAGGAAAACTCAATGATTAACACTGTCGAGAAGATTACTGAGAATTCCTAGAACTTGTTGTGACTTTCCTAGTAGAGGTACCACCACGAGGAGTTTCCTTGCGAGTTCCAAAAGCAATGCACCAGGCTAGGTGGTTGGCAAAGGCCCTTTACATTCTCAAAGTATTTCTCTTGTGAAACGTGTATCCTGTCTAGCAATGCTATAAAGTCTTGCCGCGAAATTTGTATATTTCTAAATTAAAATTATTTCTTGAAAAAAAAGGATTCTACTCCATCTTCACACCATTGGAAATCGAACCACAAAACTTCTGATTTCCGGTCAGGTGCTTTTCCTATTAAGCTATTAGAGGGATCAGAATAAGAACTCTTAATTCAAAAACATAACGCGAATTTTTCGCTAGGTGTTAATGGTACAAGTAATTATTTTTTCATTTATTTTTTTTTGTTATATCATCAGAGATTGTACCTTACCGACTGTAGATCAACTCTCTAAACCATGAAGGCAGAAAATTTACACAATATCGATCAAGTTAAGAATCTTAAATAACAGAAAATGCTTAACGTCTTAATGAGACTAGATGGAAAATAATATTTTTAAATTAAAATTATTTCTTGAAATTTCCCTCTAATAGCTTAATTGGAAAAGCACCTGACCGGAAATCAGAAGTTTTGTGGTTCCATTCCCAATGGAGTAAGAACAAATTTTATGGTTTAGGCTTTATCTCAAGAATCAAAGAAACTAATTATGGATTACAAACGTATTCCAGCACAAAAGTGCAAGGAACTTCTGAATAAAGAAATTGAATACTTCATCTCCAAAGATTCAATAAAATTATTTTAAGCTTTTCAAATAAAAACATCATTCCTTGAAGAAGACGCTTCACACTGGATGGGGTACGCAGCCTATAAAAAAGGGAAGAAAATGGTTTCTCGACTCAAACTGATCAATGATGTTGTACAATAATCGAAAATGTAGACTGAGATTACACGTCCGATCTGGAAAAAAAAATTTCAGGCGAATTGAACAAAATAAAGTTGTTTGAACAATTGAGGCTTTATTAAATGATGTAGACAAGATACGACTTTTGGAGGAAAAAGATTATTTACACAAATATAATTTATTGTAATAAATATAAATCAACTTGAAAAAGATTTGTAAACATTCCAATAGATCTATATTAATGATTTGCGGAAAAATGGAGAACAAACTGCTTAAGGGTATAGCCAGGTTTGAAACGGTGCATAGGATTAAGATTTAGCATTAGGATATTTTGTTGAGCAAGAAAAATGTGCCAAGAGGCAAAGTTTGAGACAATTTCACGCAGAGCCATTTTCAATGTAATTAGGACGAGGTCCTTTTATTTCAAGAAATACTTTAAGATTTTTATAATGAGAAAAGTGCGCATTCCCCGCAAAATATTCAACATACATGCAGACAGACACATTTGTAAAAATTTGTTTTCCGGACTCAGATGTTTTCAATTCAAGTTCGATATCGATTGCAAAATGTAAACAATGACTGTTGTATCTTGTACAAGTCGGTAGTCTTGAGTGGCAGTGTATGAAAATGTCGGTTGAACAGAAAGTTTTAAAAATAAGTTAAATGAAAAGTTTTTTGAATTGTTGCTGCAAAAGGACGCAAATTGTTTTTACATGGACGTAAAGTAGTATAACAGTTATTTAAAAGATACCAAAATTGCGAAAGAAGCCAAAAGTTTGACAACGATACGGCGTCGACGATTACTGCGATTTGATATTTTCATTGTTGGAAGTGTAGAAACACTAATTGTTCCTGCGAATGAAGGTAATTGTTTGAGCACATAAAAAAAGTTTAAAGTCTATGTAAACATCGAATGATCCATTGACTCCTAAAAGAGCAGCGGAAGTGGCCAAACAACTACTCGACTTTTTTTGTATTTTCGGAGCTCCAAATATTTTGCAGTCTGATGACTAATGAATCCTGCAGCCAATGATTCGAGGGGCTACGATTTGTTCAATTTATGAAAAACGGGTCATTATTTTAATATTAGATCATAGATGATATAATTTTTTTAAATTTAAGATAAATATATTAATTTTTTAATGTATTTTTTAAAGAGCGCATCATGCTGGTATACAACGATCTCCATTTCAAGCGATGTTTGGTTCCGATCATAATTTAGAATTATGAACAACATCACTACCAAAAGCATTTTATTTAAATATTCGTAGCGAAGTTGAATTACAAAAAATAATGGTGCACAATAGCTTAATTGCGATAGAGCCAAAACTCGCTGATGAAAAAGAATGCGATGTAGATGGCACAGGAAGTACACAGGCAACAACAAAAACATTATGTAATAAGTTTAATGGCTCGCTTGAAAACGGAATTTGTCAAATTTGTAAGAAGGAAGCTGATATTATTCAAAATAGAATAAATACCATGGAATGTTTGACTTCGCAAGCTGAAAAAATGAAAAATAGATCGAACTCTCAATTTCAGTTTTGTAAAGTTGAAGATAATGTCAGAGTACCGATACCTGACGTTGACAGAGGTCGAGGAGTTTTTAGAAATGTTCGAATGACGATTTTTGACGTAGACAAGGCAGGATTCTACAAATTAGGGAATACTTATGGAACGATAGATACCAAATTTTCAAGGAATCAATTTTTACCGTGCAGTGCAGAATTCGTCGAAATAACAGAGGTATCACTGGAAATAAAAGTTTGCGGCAACTTGCTAATATCCAATCTCATACAGGAGGTTAGGAATTCACGAGGTGTAACTGCCAACCAGACTGTAATACAAAGAGATGCAAGTGTTAATTGGCGGTCATACTATTTAACTTTAAATGTCATCATAGCATGCCTTGTAGAATTGTATATCTAAAAGTTTATTCCCATTATAACACTAGCTTTATCCTGAGACGTTTGGCTAATGCTAAGTTCATCCGGATAAAGCCCGAAATTACTATTATTTTATGTTTCAAATCAACTTTAGCCAAAATCGTTGGATAGAACTAGATTTAGCCAGCTACACCTAGTATTAGCAGGATTTCAAACTTTAGTAGTTTCTTCAAACTACCCTTAAAATAACGTGCAAAAACCCTGCCATTTGGGAATCAAAATTCTGCAATATCACTGGTATAAGAAATGAACCTCTAAAGATTAGAAGTTCATTTGAAGAGGTTTCTACATGCACTACAGTAGTTATACTTTTTTGGAAATTTCTGGCATAGAAAAATTATGGTATATAAACTATTATAAGCTTATTATGATTTTCATCAAAATTCAGTTCGTGAGTAATTTACACGAAACTTGTTTTGGGTTGTGTCTGAATAAGAATGGCTAGGATACTGACAAATAATGGAAGCCTTGGGAACCATAATACATTCAGGTTGTAGTTTCATTTGTAATTAAAAGTTACTCGTAATATTTTAAGATGGCTTTGGATCACATGTTTGTTTGTATAAGATTTCTTCTAATTGATTGGGTGACGTGGCGGATTGTGGCTAATATGATGTATTTTAAAATTATTTAAGATCGGACGAAGGCGACCTACTGGAACTTCCCCCATTTCATATTTTGTTAATTCGGTTACCGCTCCGCTAAGCATGTTTATTTTTACCCGTCCCTTACTGTGAGTGACAGAATTATATGTATATATTCCAGCGAGATTATTACTATTCTTCAATACTGCAAAGACATCTCCAGAAAGTGTTGTTAAAACAATTAGCTATTGGATTGGTATAAGTCCATATTTATTCGATCCGTGGAACAATAAAATTGGTTTATCCGCCGGAAAAGTGTATCTTTGAAGCCCGAATACCAGGTTTGGATTCCTTTTGGGAATAAGCCGAATAAACCGAAGATGGTGTAGCTCATATACAGATCCATCAGAAGAAGGAAGCCTGGTAGGTAGAACCATGTACCTAGTAGGAGAAGTAGAGCTGGAACCAAGTGATGGCTCGGCAGGAGGAAGGGACCTGGCAAAAGAATGCTGATTGTGAGAAAAAAACGAAGCATGAGAAAATGAGCCGCGATAAAATTATAAGGGCCTCATTAGCTTAGCATGAAAGTTTTTTTTTAAATTTGTATAACGTTTTATGTAATTGTTTCCAGTAAAATGCATTTTTTGTAGATTCAATTTTCGCAAACAGAAATTGTACAAATATTTGAAGAGTCCGCAATCTAAACCTGTTAACTGGAATTTATGTCAACATGTTTGGAATTGAATGCCAAACATAAATGCTTTTTTTCAAAAATTTTAGACAAAATATTGCGAAAATATGATGAGTGTTAGTAATCGAGATGTGTCGCTGATCTCCCTCTTTACTGCGATCTGCAGACGACAACATCAAAGATGACGTGAAAGTAGTCCCACATAACTTTCGACACACATATACATTTAACTGCACACAAACTGACATGTGTCTCACTGGCCTGTTCCACGACTAAACTGAGCCGATGTAAGAAAAACACAGATTTGCCATTAGCATTTAACAGCATGTAATTTAACAGCATATAACTTACCCATGACAGCGGTTTACATGCTCTATTCTATAGCCATGTGTGAGTTGGCGATGGGGGCCTACTGGAGTTTCCTTGATTTGATTTGCGCTCAATAGGGTAACCTGGTTGTTTTTCAAGTTGATTTTTGCCCGTATTTTAGAGTGAAGCTTAGTATCATATACATATATTCCAGCAAGAGTATTATTATCGTCGTTCAATATAGCAAAGACGTCACCATTGAATGTTGATAATACAATTTGTTCTCGGGTTGGCATAGACCTATATTTATTGAGTCCTTCAAGCACTGAAATTCGTTTATCGGCAGGGAAAGTGTATCTTTCAAGCCTGAATTCCCTTTGTGAATTTTTATAGGAAATAATGCGAATAAATTGAAGTTGATCGAGTCCAAACCCAAGTACCCTAGAAAAAGAAAGCCTGTTAGGTGAAGTTCTATTCACGGCTGGAGGAGACCGGGACATTAAACGACGAGGTGGTTCGCCATGAGAAGAAGACCTATTGGAACAATGAGGTCTGGCAGGTGGATGTCTTCCATCAGAAGCAGAAGAAGATGGGTCGCCTCGCGAAACTCCAGGCATAGGGGCACCATTAGGCAAACATTCAAACTGTGAACTTATCTCTGCAAGAAGAAAGAGGCAAAACGATTTTAAAAATATGTTATGAATTGCTGATAATAATCGATAAAATATGAGTGCGTTTCTAGAAAAAAAATAATACACTCAATCGTTTTCAATTACGCGACTGTAGACATCAGTAACACACTAAAATAAACTCTTTAGACTAACGCAAATGTCATATCACTTGTGAAACCACAAATTATTAATTAGGCTAACTAAAAATAAATTTCAATCATAAAACTATGAAAATATTATAAACTTATAGTATGAATATTTTGTAGTTATTAATAATTTTAATTGAATAACATTCTTAAAATTAAAACACTTCAAATAATGTGATGTTTATAATGTAAATCCTGTTAAGTTACAGGCACAATATTGCTAATTAAGCAAACACTCCGTCTATATTTTGGATAAGCAAAAACTGAGAAATCTTTAACAGATGGTGTGTACAAAGTCTCGGAGAAATCAAGGGCGCACATATTAGAATTCGAATAGTGATTACACTGTTAGAAATTTCTTTTGGAATTTTCAGAGACGCGTCACTAAAGCTTAATGCAGAAACTGTTTCTAAATTTTTCGAAACTGTAACGGAAATTTCAGCAACGGTAACTGCATGAAACACAATTCACATTTATCAAAAAATCATGTTGCAGCTTAGAAATATTTAGTTACTGTAACTAAAAATTCCTAGTGGTTAAAAAATTTGTTTTGTTTCTTTATTGCAATATAAAACATGAAGTCTATATTTGTCCTAAAAAAATAAATAGAAAAAAAATATAACTGAAGTTAAGACTAACCACTTCTTATTTATCTATGCTATATTTACACTCATTGTATTAAATGTGTAATCAAAGCCCATCTTTTAAGATAAAATTTTTTTTTAAATATTATATATTGAGTATATTATATAACATAGTTACTCACATATAAGCTTCAATTCGTACGTGGTCTTAATTAAATTTTTATTTTTAAGACAACTATATACTGCAAATTTGTATTAAAATTAATGAAACAAACAATAATCTCTCTATGCAATAAATGTTTAAAGAACTTCACTTGAAAAATTTATAGAAAACGTTATTTTATTTATTTATAAATTATTGCTAAAACAGATTCATTTTTAATCTAAAATACAAGTTAAAAAAAATTGAATATTCATCCGAAAAATACTTTATTTTGACATTTTAGCATCAAAATATAAGATTACAACAAGAAGTAAATCTTCCACGAAAATGAAACTTCAATTTATAACCCAAAAATAATACGATGTTTCTACGAAACAGTTAATATTTTAATAAAAAAGGGCAAACAAATGAAAAAAAGAATAGTTAATTTTTATAAAACTTTTGCTTTTTTATCCAAGAAAGGTGTCATGTCTACTAAAATAAATGTATTGTTAAATCAAAAACAAATTATAAAGAAAACTAGTGAATTTTTATGCAAGAAAGATTGCAGTTTCACTTTTCGGCATAAAAATATAAGTTTTAATTAATGAGTTGCATTTAGTACCAAAAACTACGAATTTTCAATAAAACAGTTGAATTTTCAACAAAGAACAAAAAAAATTTAATACAAAATTCTTGAATTTTAAACCAAATCGTTGGATTTTTATCGAAGAAAGATGCAATTTCTACTAAAATAGATGAATTTTTCAAATAGAAAGAGAAATTTTGAAAAAAATAGTTGAATTTTCAACCAGAAAAGATTTTGGCTTGACTATTTAGCATTGAAATATGAGATTTAAAAAGTAAGTTAATTTTCTATAAAACCAGTTGAATTTTTAACATAAAAATTCAATTTTCAACCAGAAAGGATGTCTTTTGAGTAAAATTGATAAATTTTCAAATAAATAATAAAATTTATAAGTAAAAAGGAAATATTGTAGAGAAACCCACTGCAAACAAATAAATATAAATACAAGTAAAACAAATCACTAACAAGAATATTATACCATGCGGTTACAGAAAACCTTTATTTCTAATTGCCTCTAATTTCTCACTGACCAATTTTTCATTTTTCCTGACCATATTAATATTCAAAGAGCGAAATCGTAAACTTGTAACATTTTTAGTTACTTCAGTATCTTAAATGTGTCGGAATTTTCCGAACATTTCTAACAGTGTAGCTAAAAAGAAGTCAGGGTAATATTGTTCACAACAGGTTATATAAAAACATTAATATGGGGGAAAAACAGGTGTAAATATTTTATGATATCATTCGGAGCAATTTTTCATTCAAGAAAAATCTGTTAAATTCTGTCTAAGAGATCTATGATTCTGTTCAGTTAGTATAATATTGTAGTTATCTGAACTTAATCGTCTTCAGAGTTGAGGACTAGTTCCACCAGCACAAGTCATAACGCAAGAAAAAGTAATTCTATAAATCGCATTACAACGGTCTAATAGGCTCAGTTGATCCTTTCCTTATTTAAAGTATTTATCAAGCTTATATACCACTCTGAAAATAGTGTTGATGTTATAGAGTTTCATAAATCTATTAATATAATTCGATATTGTGTCTAAAAATGGGATAGAAATGTGGAAATTTACATCGGCATCCAGAGTAGGGACGTTGGCTCACAGTCGGACCAACTTTGGCCAGACGTAGATCAGCAGCCAAAGTTGGCAGTTAGAATGCATCTTTAGACGAGCAGTTCCTGTTCCAATTACGGTTCGGCATCCTGACCATTGCCCGACCATAGGGGGAACTGTGGAAAATCTTTTTTTGACTAGTAACACTGACTATCGACAGCTCAGTAACTTTGATGCAACATTTGGTAAGACACCTGTGCTTGAGCTTAGGTCTTACGTCAGCCCTCCTTTGGTAACCGATTTAAGATAAACAAAGTTAGACCGACTAAGTTGTTTTTAAGCTGTGGCAGGCGAAAAGCCGACCGTCGGCCTAATTCTAGCTCTACCTTGGGCCGACCATTGGAAGAAATGAGGCAGATTGGTTGGTACGACTCCAAGGATGTGCTCAGTCCGCATCCGGCGGACTGATAGTAAAATTTTAAATAAAAAAATTACATTTTCTTTCAAAAACCTAAATTGTATACTAAAAAAGGCATTTCTAATAAAATACATGAACTTTACACAAAAGAAATTTATTTCCCTTGAAGACTAATTTTCTGAGCAAAAAATTAATGTTTAATCATAGCTAAATTTTCGACAACAAATATTACTTTTCTACCAAGAAAGAAGAGTATCCAATAAAATACAAAAAATTATAACTAAAAACGATCACTTTTCATTTAAACATAGAATAGTTAAATTTCTGGTTAAAAAAAATTAATTTTTAACCAAAAAGAAAATAAATTTTCTACAAAATAGTTACATTTTCAGAAAACAAATTTATCCAACTAATTGACGAATCAACAACCAAAAAAAATTTTTTAATTCTTTGAAATCGCTTGAAATTATTGAAATTAATTAAAAATTCGTTGGAATGTTTTAAAATATCCTGAAAAATATTGAATCCTTTAAAACCGCTTATAATTTTTGAAAGCTCTTGAAAATTCCTTACAAGTTTAAAAATACCTTAAAAGCTTTTAAATCCTTTAAAATCTCATACTGAATTATTGAAATCAATTGAAAATGCCTTCGAATCTATTAAAATATCCTAATATATATCAAATCCTTTAAAATCTCATATTAAATTACTGTCAAAAATTTAAAATTCCTTGGGACGTTTTAAAATACTCTCAAATATTTCGAAACCTTCAAAATATTTTGAAAGACCTTGGCATCTTTTAAAGATTTCTAAAGTACTTTGGAATTTTTTTACATAACCCTGCTAAAGTTGTTAAAATTCTTTGAAATTCCTTTAAATTATAAAAATAAGTTGAAAGTTCCTTAAGATCTTTCATAACATCCTCAAATATTAAAAATCCTTAAAGACCTTTTAAAATCTTAAAAAATTTTTAAAGCTCTTGAAAATATCTTACAATTCAATAAATACCCTGAAATATTTCAAATCCTTTAAAATCTCACACTAAATTATTAAAATAATTTAAAAATTACTTGAAATCTATTAAAATATTCTAAAATATACATCAAATCCTTTAACATATCATTCTAAATTACTGCGATCAATTGAAAATTCCTTGGAATCTTTTAAAATTCTCTCAAATTTTTCAAATCCTTTAAAATCTTTTCAAATACCTAGAACTTTTTATAAAGATTTCTAAAGTATTTAAAATTTGTTAAGTAACCCTTTTAAAATTGATTAAATTCTTTGAAATTCCCTTAAATTATAAAAATCAGTTGAAAATTCCTTGATATTTTTAGAAATATGTTCAAATGTTTAAAATCCTTAAAAACCTTTTTAAATCTTTTAAATTTATTAAAGCGCTTCAAAATATCTTGAAATTTGAAACATACCCTGAAATATTTTTTGAAATGTCAAGGAATTTTTAACTGATTTCCATAATTTACAGGAATTTCAAAGAATTAATCCAATTTTAAAAGGGTTATTTAAAAAAGTTTAAATACTTTAGAAATCTTAAAAAAAATAAGTTGTAGGTGTTTCAAAAGGTTTTAAAGGATTTGAAAACTTTTAGAGAATTTTAAAAGATTGCAAGGAATTTTCAATTGATTACAGTAATTTAATATGACATTTTAAGGGATTTGATTTATTTTAGGATATTTTAATAGGTTTCAAGTAATTTTCAAATTATTTTAATAATTTAGTTTGCTTTTTAAGCTTTTTAAGGATTTTAAATATTTCAGGGTATT
>NC_046664.1:2530081-2539605 GCF_010883055.1 Belonocnema kinseyi | reverse complement strand
TACAGCAGAACTCCGAGGTCGAATCGTGCATTTTCGGCTTACATACGAACTCACAGTGGCAATCATGCACTTTCTGTTTTGCGGCTCCCAAACGGTAGGTATCGTGGGGGTAATTTCCATCCACGATCTGGCAGCTCTGGCGTCCGGATACAGCAGACGCTTAGTCACAAGTCACGTTGATACATCCGACGGTAGGTCAAACCGTGGCCCAAATATGGGCTGCCATAGGATATATACTTCATCAGTATGTCAAAAATGAAAATATTTTGTAATGCCTTAAAACCAAAACGTTACACGAAAGTGAAAAAAAAAGAATATATATTGTGTGAAGAAGATTTAATTGAGTTTCAATCAGAAGGTTCTTATAGAATAGTAAACAATCAAATTTGAGAAATTCGCTTGATTGGATTTGATAGGGTAGAAAGCAGATTATAACGCAGAAATCGCTTATTACGAAGAGCCTAGAAAAGTTAAAAAAATTATAAATTTGTTACAGTATATATATATACCACTAGAATTAAGGATGACCAATGCGGTAGACACCAGATTATAAACGACCCTCATTTTTTGCAATTAAAAGCCAAACTGATTTGAAAGATCATAAAGAATTTGGTGAACAATGTGTCTGACTAAAATGCTTTTGTTTTATTAGGCTGTATATCATATATGGTACCTAGATTACCTCAGAAAGTAGCTTGTTTTGGAATAATAAAGCAGAAATTTATCCAAATATTTTATTTTTATCGCCTTAATTTTTTATTCTTATTCCTCAAGTGATAAGATTTAAATAAGTACACTGAACTAGCACGTGTTTTAACGGCCGTGAAACGTACACGAACAATTTTTTTAAGCCTGGAGGTGGCCTCATATCTACCGCGTGTCGAAAAGTTATTTTTATCAAGCAGCGTTCATTCGCTGATCCGTTATGGTATTGATAAGGGCGCTGTGAGCCACTTTTAAACTGCACATGGTCCGAAAAGGGTGGATCTGTTTTAAATCAATGAATACTATCAAAAATGAGAGCGTCAAAAACGATAGCCATTATAATTAAAAACGGTTCAGATAAGCCCATGTTTCGAAGGTGCAGATGTAGTAATAAGGCTATCGGCAGGCAACGCTTGAAACTGTGTTTAAACAACGAAACGGTTATAGTTACGTTCTTATAATTTTTTAATAGGCGGCCCTAGCTGTTTACGTTTCGATTCCCCAGAACAAAAAATCCTGATAATTTGTGATTAAGAAAGTATTTTTATTATTTGAAATATGACAGCCCAACATTGAAATTTTGAACAATATTACGAAAAACACGTGTTCATCAGAAATTACAGGGTTTCGAAACTACTACAAAATTTCATTTATCGGTTTTTTATAGGGCTCGTGGTTCTGTTTTTTTCATCGAAAATAGAATGTCGAAAATTGAAAATTCGAACATTACGCGAAAAGCCCCCAGGTAAGCCAAAAATCTAAAAGAAGACTTGTAGGATATTATGTTTTATGCATGCAATATCATATGAAAAAAAAATATTATTTGTAGCATAAAAACGCGAGATATAGAAAAATGTCTCAAAAAATTATTGTAGTGTTTTATTTATTTTAAAGTGATGCAGAAAATACACATTTACAAATGTCTATTCGAAATGACAATTCGTCTGTTTGGATTGAAAATGGATCTTTTTAGGTAAGCCATTTCAGGGTTAAAAGTTTAATTGTTTTCGGTGGAAGCTTAATCTTTTTTTTGAATAATGTTAATAATAATAAATGATTGCAGTACATTGCTTAAAGTTTTGCACTTTCTATTGAAAGTCCAACCATTTATTTTTTAATGTAACCACTTAGTCTGTATATATATTTGTTGTTGAAAAACCTGCTGACTCATTAATTAACTAAGTGCTTGAGGTGGATATAAACAAATATAGATATAAATATGTGAAAAATATATGTTTGACCATAAAAGACAATTGTATATGACACACTTTTTCCATCAGGAAACAATAGAAAGCAACAGAAAGTTAGACCATAAGAGAAGAAATTTAGTTAGGTTTTTTTATAACTAATATGCCGCTAATCCTCTTAAAATAACTGTATTTTTAATATTTTCTTTATAGCAACATTTTTGACTGCAAACCGCAACTTCAATATAATATGTTAAATAAAAAAAGCAATGGAAATAATAGAAATTAATAATATCTACCAAGACTTTATAAATATAAAAAAAAATAGTTAATAAACTATTTTATTTTATATTGTATTATTCGCTTAGCACATAAATACAATTTTCCATGAAGAACGCAATCACGCATTTGTCCTTTTCTTCGAATAAAGATAAATACAGAATCGAATTAAATAGTAATTAAACAGTGGAATTTTCAAGCAAAATAATGAATTCTCAAACGGATGATGTACTATATTTGATATTTCAATTAAGAAATATTTTTATTCCTAAGAAACCGAGGAGAAATTTCCAACTACTCGTAACATTATTTCTAACCAAACAATTATTAAATATTTTCCAAACCAGGAAAATTTTATTAAAAAGTAATTTCATTTTTTAATTTGAAAATACGTATTTTCAACGTCTATTTCGTCTATTTCTGGAAGAACTATGGGGTAAGAATGGTGATGGCATCGAAAAATTTGGCCTTCTCATGAATGTCAAGAGATTCAAGTTCTTACTTCTTTGCTTTCGTTTTGACGATAAAGCTTCAAGAAACGGAAGAAAACAGGTTGATCGCTTTGCCCCAATTCGTGATGTCTTCGAACTGTTTGTCAAAAACAGAAAAAAGTGTTACATTCCTGGTAGGAATGTAACAATCGACGAAATGATGCCTGCCTTCCGTGGATGATGCTCCTTTCGCCAATACATCCCTTCAAAGCCGAAAAAGTACGTCGACAAAGCCATTGATTAAAATACTGCGAGTCAAGCAGATCCTGAGGTCATCTCTTATTACAATGATCACAAAAGTGAAATTGACACTGCTGACCAAATGTGTGCCACATAAAACGTGCAGCGAAATACCCAGCGATGGCTGATGGGAATTTTCTCCTCCATGTTAAATCTGTGGGAATCAGTTCCCTTGTGATTCACCTCGGAAATCAACTAGAGCCAATGCCCAGAAGAAGTTTTCTCAGGCTATTGTCACATGAACTGTGTCTTCCAGAACTTCAGCGAAGGAGCCAATTATCACCTGGCCTTCACCCCTCCTTGAAACTTCGTCTGAAGACTCTTTTCAGTTTATGATCGTCCAAAATAGGAATGTTCGATTCTTTAAATGAATTGATTCATGAATCGATCTTGGAATCGTTACTTTAGAATCGATTCACCTAAAAAGTCGAACCCCAAAAATCTATCTAGCTTGAATCAATCCAAAAAAATCGTTGGAAGGAAATAAATAATTCTATTTAACAGGATTCTCAAATAAATAACATAATACATTAAGTTAAACTTAAATTTCGACTAATTTTTCTTAGAGTTGAATAAACCATTTTGTATTAATTACTCCAGTAGAACATTTGATTTTCCTTTAACTTTGTCAGTGGTTGATTTAAATAGTGTCTTAAATCGGTTGTAATTTCAACTTGGCTGCTTTCTTGTACATTTTCTAGTTGGTCTTCAAGTAGATTCTCGTGGTACGCCCAAAAATGATCCGGCGTGTCAGGGTTCTCAATATTTTCTTCAGTTATCGTCCCATCAGCGTTACATATGCTCATTTCGTCAGATTCAGACTGCCTCATAAGAGCAGCAATACAAGTGACAGCTTGTGTACAGGCTAATTGCTCCTTCTGTCGAAATCGCAATAATTCGATTTGTTGTTATTCTTTCAAATCATTTCGTGATTTGAAATTCTATGTGATCTTGCAAAAGTGGCCCAGTTGGCGTTGGCAGACGTGTGCGAAGTGTTTGAAATTTCTTGTTTAGGCAGTAAATAGTTGGAATTACTTTGCTTATCATGACATACTTTTCTCCAGACAGTTCTTTTGTCACCTGTTCAATTGGACGTAATACTTCGAGAATTTCTTTTGTCAGTTGCAGTTCAGATGCCGAAAGCATTGGACTTAAAGTCCATGGTATTGGTGGCGACCAAATTTATCGTGTGAGCAAAGTATGGAAGATGTTTATTGGACCCTAATGTATCGTGAACTGCCTTCACAATGTTTGCTCCATTGCCTGTTACCATCACGACAACCTTGTCTTTATCGATGCACCAATCATCTATTACATTTTCCATCCAGATACCTAAAACCTAAGCTGTGTGTCTTTATTTTACTTTCGTCGTGGATCGCAGTTGGTTTTGAAACGCATAATGTGCCGTCATTCCAAAGTAACTCACTTTGTTGAGTACATCGGTCCGGAGATCAGATGTGAGCGAAAAATGTAGAACGGTTTTTAATCTATCCTTTATAATTGATGTTAGGTAATTGTGTTTCTGTTCCATGCATTTTGTGATCGATTTTCTTCCATGAAAACTGAATAGTGGAACAGTAGTCTTCATAAGGTACATTATGGCATTAGTTATCTCTCCAGACTTTGATCCTCCAAGTGAAAAAATCATTATTTGCTTAAATCTTCCACTACAAATTAGACAAATTCAAGACATCACATTGAGAATTAAAAATTTAAATAGAGATTGACATTTTGAACATTTTCATTCGAAACCTCCAAGAATAAATATAAAAATGAATTTAAGAAACAACTTTAGCTTCAAGACCTCAAAGGTCAAACTGTTTTTAAATTGCGCATTCAAGACTATAATTTTAGATAAAAATTATACAAATTTTATTGACGATACAAAAACTACAAAAAATCACGTAATTTCCAAGGTTCAAAAATCTATAACTTCAAAGATTTGCAAGAAATATTGTGAATTTTGACAGTTTAATTACACAGGCCGACAAATTTTAAAGCTAGAGACCAGACCTAACATTTCCGAAGGATTTTGACGCAGTGAATCCGAATCGAAGCTCAAAATTGCTCCTGTACGTCAGGTTTTCAAGATATCCTAACCTAAAAGTGCAAAAAACGCGTTTTTTAGCTATTTTTGAGGTTATGTAACCGAACAAGAAAAATGTCTGCTACAAAAGCTAATATGGAATTTGAAAGTCATAATCTTCCCCTCGCACATTGATAAAACAAAAGAAGACGGACTGCGCGGAATGCTACCGCACACTCTGTGTGTACGTAATTTAGTGTTCACATTTGCTGTATGTGCGCGCCGTTCTACGGCGCAGACAGTCTACGATCCCTAGCTGGCTCACTGAGCTGGTGACGCTTTTATGACCTGTTATGCGTAGGTGATGAAATTCGTATTTTGCTACAAATCTTTCCCTGTTAGAAATCTCGTTTGAGTGGCGGGCTAGCGGCTGGATGCGTAGGTAATAAAATTCTTTTTTTATTTGAAATCTGTCTAGCGGTTAAATTTCTTGTCGATTGTGATTTTTGTATATAGTGAGTTTTAGAATTTCCACGCTACTGCTCATTATAAGAAAAAAAATGAGTTTAAGAACTCCTTGCGCTAAGAAAGTTTATACGTTTTGTCACGTTTGTGGAAAGTATATAAAGGAGAAATACCGTCGATCAATTAATGATTCGATAAAAACATCATACTTCAACTGTTATGGAACTTCAATGAAAAATGGGGATAAGCCATGGGTTTTTCTAAAAAGTATTTAAAGAAGATCGTTTACCCTGATGTAAAAAGTTTTACATTAGCCAAGATTGGTATCAGAAATCACTCTAAAAACAAAAGTGACCGATCAACTCACGAATCAATGGATACTGACGATCCAAATGCAACTGATTGGCGTATTTTCGTAAATTCGTCTACAGAAATTTTGTAAGCAGTACTATTGCATAATGGAAATAAGTACGTTGTAATTCCAGTAGGTCATTCAACTACACTGAAAGAATCTTATGATACTTTCCAATTACTTCTGATAAAAATAAAATACAATGACCATAACGGGCTTATATGTGGTGACTTCAAAACGATAAATCTTATAATAGATTCACAATCAGGAAACATTAAATACCCTTGTTTTCTTTGCCTTTGGGACAGTCGTACAGTGGATGAACATTGGATAACGGAGAAATGGCCAGACAGATTAGAGTGGACAGTTGGTCAGTATAATTTTGTTCATGAAAGTCTTGTTGACAGAAAGAAAGTATTATTGCCAACACTCGATATAAAACTAGGATTAATGAAGCAATTAGTGAAAGCCCTAAAAATAAAAGGAGAATGTTTCAATTATATCAAAACCATGACATCTATTGAAAAGGACGCATGGTTGAGTTTCAAAGATGTTGTACAGAAATTTTTAGGGAACAATCGAGATCCAAAATTTAGAACTATTGTATCTAGTATGTTATAGAATTTTAAAAGATTAGGTTGTTTGATGAGTATGAAATTACATTTTGTCAAATCTCATTTGGATTATTTCCCAGAAAATGTTGGAGCATTCAGTGAAGAAATGGGCAAACGCTTTCATCAAGACTTTCACCAAAAAGAGCAACTTTATCAAGCTGGATGCAATGTAATAATGATGGCCGACTATTGCTGGTTTTGACAAAGAAATGATAATGACCCTACTATTCATAAACCAAAGTCTCTTCAACGATGGTTTGACATGAAACGCGAACGTTTCATAAGAAAACAAGCAATTAGTTTCACCTTCATTGGACATAGAATGGTAAGTCTTGCCTTTACTGGCTGGGAAATCGTAAGTGTTGCCTTGACTGGCTGGACGATTCAAAGGCTTGCCTTGACTGACTGGGCTTAGTAAGCTGGACAATCCTAAGTAAATTTACAATATCAAATGAATCATAATAGTAATTTTTTTTTTAAAGCCCTAACTGTTTTCCATATTCACTCTTCTAGAAGTTATAACAAAAAACTGAACCAATTGAAGAAGAAACCCCCGAAAAGCTCGCAGATAACATTTTCATGGGCCAATGGCATACCATCTCGGCGTTAATGGATTAATACGCTACATCGAAAAATTTCATTTCAAGGTTAGCCCACTTGTAGTGTGGAATTCAATTATTTTGCGAAATGTAAACGACTAAATTCGCTGCTCCCAGGGTTAGGTGGTTTAGTCTGCTTATGATTTGGTAGCGGTGATTTCTAGGTTTAGGTGGATTAGCAGGTAGCTGGGTTAACCCATTTGTGGCATGGAATTTCATTATTCCAAGAAAAATATGCTTCCGTAGAAATGAAAAGACACGGGGTTCATTTTTTTTTTTTATCAATGTGCGAAATTTGGTTCCAAACGACTGCACGCTTTTTTGTTGAATTTTGTGCAGGATCCTTTGTTCTTTTGCAAAGCCCTAATTGTGGTCGCCATATTGGATCTTCTAGGGTTTATAACAAAAAACTGACACCGGCAATAGATAGGGCACCCTCGAAAACCCCCGACATAATATTTTGAAGAAAAGATATCGTATCGTTAGCTATAGAGAATGCGTTGTATAAATCTGAAAACCTCAGCCTTAATGGGTTAAAACGCTAAAATGAAAAATTTCAAATTACAATATTTTGGTGAAAAATGAAGATATCCTAATAAATCCAAGTATGTTTGAAAGGAGGAGATTAGTACCTTCAAATTCCATATTAGCTTTGTGGTAGACATTTTTCTTGTACATATACATAATCTCAAAAACAGCGAAAAAACGCGTTTTTTGCACTTTCAGGTTAGGATATCTTGAAAACCTAACGTGCAGTAGCATATTTTGAGTTCGGATTCAGCGCATCAAAATCCTTCAGAATTTGTTTTTAATATATTATTTTTTGAGATTCTAAAAGTAGAATCACTATTACATGCTTTTTTTACAAGAAAACGTATAAATATTTTTAGTTATATTACCTTTGAACAATTTGATATGCTGGAAAGTATTGGCAATCTTTGGCTGAGAACGACATGTCGCAGAAGATTTTCCAGACAGTTCTGACTATGTCGATGAAACTGGTGGTAAAGCATCGGGCCGAGATCTCATCGAGTTTCAATGAGGTCATTTTTTAGATTCGTTGTGTTTCCGCCGGATCCACCAGACTTTATGTCGGTAGAGCAAATTTTGCATGTACCACCAGTGGAATTTTTAATGAAAAGGTGCCATACAGGACTTACTCTTTTCAAATCTGGTGCCACTAGAAAAAATAATATAAAATATTCTCAATTTTTTATAACATTTATACAAACATGCTGGAATTTGTTTGAAACATTTAAGTCATATGAGGTGAGGTTATGTTTAACATTTCTGAAATTAGTGCAATGATTATGAAATATTCCTATTGTTTTTTAAGGTTTCTCACTCCTCCGATAAAATCCAACACCTCTAGTCTTACTTCTACCAACAGCAGACATTAGCAACATCAAAAATACTATGAGAGTTAATGAATAACGAAAGTGCATGAGATTTAAGATGCAATTTTGGAGTGGCACAAGTCTATAATCAATATAAATCAAGAGAAAAGACAATATTTCTTCAAAGCAAACTTATATTTCTATACATACCTAATATTTGCAGTACGTATTAATCACTTGCTCGAAGAATTTTTTGCGTTCTTGGCTACTTTCGAGGTTATGTATAAAAAACACCAAATTTTTTGGGATTTTTTCTTTAGTTGTGTTATATAGTACTACTTTTCCTCTTTAATTTTCGAGTCGCAGAGTTTAATCACCATTTTTCTTTACTAAGTTACTCCAATTTGAAATTACGAGATATGTCCCATTATGTCTTGAGCTTATGCTTTAAATACTTTGAGGCAGAGATTTTCTACTGGGTGTTTTCTCTTGAAAATCTGTACTTGGGTCTGTTGGGGGTAGAAAATGTCTGCCAAGTTTATATCTCGACCCGTCAGAAGAAGGAAGCGTGTTAGGTTGAGCCATGTATCCTGAAGGAGAAGTGGACCTAGAACGAAGTGGTGTTTCGGCTGGAGGAAGGGACCTGGTAGAACCTAGGTCTATCAAGCTAGGACCTCCACAAACGAAATTCCCAAATTTCTTCATGTCAGAATTTTGGTCTTTTTTTGGGCTTTTTTTGGGCTGTATTGCCGATTTTTGGGCTACGTTACTTTTTGTGAAAATTCAAATTTTGAGTGGAGGTACTGACATGAATCAAGCCAGCACCTCCACTGTATAAAAATTGAAAGAAAACAAAAATCGAACACGTAACAATTTTGGGCTTTTTTGAGCTCTTAAACGCACCAACAACCAATTTCCAAAAACCACACCTACAAAATGTAAAACCACCCCCAAGTAAAAAATCAAATTAGTAAAAATCAAGGAACAACAGAATTTGGGACTTATTTTGAACTCTAAAATGCATGAAAAAAAACTAGAAAAATACCCCTATTTTCGAAAAACCACCCCCTTGCAAAAAATCAAATTTGCAAAATGCAAAATGCACTAGATTTTTGGCTCAATTTAGAGTCTCAAATGTACTTAACATTATATTACAAAAACCACCCCTGTGTAAAGGAACGTCAACCTGATAATAAAAACTTAAACCTTGTTGCTGGCATTTTTGAACA
>NC_046664.1:2528123-2529981 GCF_010883055.1 Belonocnema kinseyi | reverse complement strand
TATCGGAAAGCTTTCGATTCTACATCCCATAGACTTATCATCTGTCTTTTGGAAATCTTAAAGGATCATCCGCAAATAGTTGGGTGCATAGAGAGATTGATGGCGCTTTGGAAAACCACATTTACTATCTCATATGGAAAAAATCGTGTGACAACTAACAAGGTCACGTTTAAGAGAGGTGTCTTTCAGGGCGACACCATGAGTCCACTCCTCTTTTGCCTTACATTATTGCCACTATCTCTAGCACTACGCCGTTCCGACGGGTACTTGTGCGGCAAACCTGCAGATCGAAAGTACAAGTTCACTCATGTATTTTACATGGACGATCTTAAGATCTCTGCTAAAAACAGAGAGCAACTGCATCTAGCTCTGGGGATTGTCGAACGATATACTAAGGAAATTGGAATGGAATTTGAGTCAGACAAATGCGCCCAGGTTAATTTGAAGCGAGGAAAACTTAATGGCATCCCTGAAGATCCTGAGCTCGTTGATAGAAGCGCCATACGACACCTTTGCGCTGGAGAGACTTCTACATACCTGGGCGTGCCACAGAGCCGCATTCAGGATGTGATATCTATAAAGGATACTCTCCGAAGCAGATACAAACGTCTCATCCGACAGATTTGGTCTTCCGAACTGTCGGCGAGGAACAAAGTATCTGCAACGAACATCCTTGCCGTCCCGGTACTACTCTATTCATTTGGAGTAGTTCCATGGACGAAGAACGAGCTCAGATCTCTTGATTTCGGGACAAGAAATGTTATGCGCATAAACAAAAGCATGCATCTGAAGTCTTCCGTTCCGCGACTGTACATCTCACGCCGTCAAGGGGGTCGTGGAATATTGAGTCTTGAATGTCTTTACAACAGGATTATTCTAGATACAGCACATAGAGTTGCAAATGGAAGAGACCCTCTTCTTAAAATGGTCAGAAATCACGAGGAAGTAGGCAAATGCGCATTTCTGTACAATGCAGCGGAGGAGGCTGCTGAAACACTCGGACTTGACTTCAGTATTAGGGGTGAGCAAAATGCATCAAATCTAATCCATCTCGAGTACTCACTCCTGAAAGCCCGGATTAAGAAATCACAAGAGAAAAACTTTCGTGAACAGCTCCTAGGTAAGAGGATGCACGGTATCTTCCACAGAAATGTGAAGGATCAGTCAATGTCTTGTGAGCTAACGTTTGCTTTCCTTAAATCTACCGGATTGAAGTCTGGTACAGAGGGTTTCATTTTTGCATGCTAAGACGGTGTCATTTCCACCTTAACATACCGTGGCCACATTTTGAGCCAAGACATTCCCGATGATAGCTGCAGGGCGTGCCATGCACAGCCCGAGCATTTAGCTCACATACTATCTAGTTGTCCAACACACGCGGGAACGACCTACATTCAAAGGCACAATGCGGAACCATGTTCGTTATCGAATTTGCAGCACCAGCTGACAAAAACATCATAGCCAAGGAGAATGAAAAGAAAGAGAGGTATCGAGACCTTATAAGGGAGTTGCAACGATTGTACCCGGAATATTCTGTTAAACTGATCGTCCTTATCATCGGCGTTCTTGGAGGTGCCAAGCTTTCACTTGCTAATAGCCTAAAAAGCATCCCTGCGTGTCAACAATATGCTACAACTCTTGCGGGAAAAATGCAGAAGGCGGTTGTCCTTGGGTCGCTCCGTGTTCTCAGGGTCCACGTGGCTTTTGCTGGATCGTCGTATTGATTCCCTTACAGACTGTAACCACCTATCTCACAGTTGTGAGACGTGTTTATGGCTGAAATTTTACCGCGATTTCGCTGGAAGCGGGTGCAATTTTTCAGATTAGCACCCGCTCCCGGCGAAATCCTGCGGTTGTC
>NC_046664.1:2526621-2528023 GCF_010883055.1 Belonocnema kinseyi | reverse complement strand
CACACAATAAGCAATCCCAACAATAAACAATATCTATTTTGTGGAAAATGTCTGTTTTATCCTTAGGTAATGTATTATTTTCGTCTCAATTTGTTCAAATTTATGCAACAAACTTCAACCCATAAAAACAAACCCCTGTTGAGCAAACGTCATATCGGATCCAGCGCAACGTAAAGCTGGTCCTGGCATTATCCAAAATCCACTTAATGTGGGTTCATTAATTTCGTCATAATTTATTCAAATAAATGCAAACAACTTCCACCCCTAAAAACTACCCCCTGTAGGGAAAACACCATGGCGGGGCAAAAATAATGCGCCCATATAAAGTTGATTTTGGATAACGTCGGGGCCGGCCAAATGTTTCGCTGGCCCCGCCATGGTGTTTTCCTTACAGGGGGTAGTTTTTAGAGGTTGAAGTTGGTTTCGAAAATTTGAAAAAATTAAGACGAAAATAATGCAACCATATAAAGTTGACTTTGGATAATTTCGCGACTAGGGGTACATTGCGCTGGATCAAATATAACGTTTTTTCAACAGTGGGTAGTTTTAAGGGGTAGGAGTGGGTTGCACAAATTTGAACAAATTAAGACGACAATAATGCACCCATATAAAGTTGATTTTGCATAATGTCGGGGCCAGCCAAACGTTTCGTAACAACGTGGACATAGGAGGTTTCTGTTCCCTTCAGGGTGCTTCATTAACGTGAGTCTCCTCGCCTCTCACGATTGAACGTACTCAGGAAATCATCTTTTAATGAAAGTGAGTATTAAAAATGATAACCTTCGGCTTCAATGCACTTATTAATCTGTAATTCAAATGAATTCATACAACGGAGAAGTATATCTTCTTGAATTTCAGTACATGCACTTGTAATTCGGTCAATCACAACCATTTCAATATTTTCCTTGGTAATGTTTCGATAGCCTCCGCCTGACCTCAATCTACAATAATGCCAGAGCTAAAATTTAGGAATATTCAGGAGAGATCTAAAGCTCTGTTGCCCTTATTTTTAACTGACTTCAAAAAGAAGAGGGTTCAACGATTCTGTAGCAATTAAAAAAATTGTATTTTTTTTTTGTTATCAGTTATGTCACAATGAAAATGCTGTATTCTTATTGTTAATGTATTGCAGAATCGTGAGCGTGCATTCTCAGTAACAGTAAAACGAATAAAAAAGTGAATTTCGTTGATTACGGCGCTATCTTTCGCGATACGAGAAAAATGTTGTAAACAAATCATACGTATTTTTATCTAAGGAATCTGTATGTGCAATAAAAAAGGGGGTCCCATTTAATAATGCAAAAAAAATTGTTTTTAAAAATAGTTGATCGCCTCTTTCTTTTTGCAGGGATAAGTTTACAGTTTGAATTTTTGCCTAATGGTGTCCAGATTCCTCGTGTTC
>NC_046664.1:2524947-2526521 GCF_010883055.1 Belonocnema kinseyi | reverse complement strand
ACTGATTCTATTAGGCAGTCAAGATCCGATGCTTAGTTGGATTCATCTTCGAATATTGTGGGCTGTATTTCTTCGCCCATTACTTCTTAGAGTTTTTTTAAAGTGTGCTAGTCCCTCTCTTTTCCCTATATTATAGTAGGCCGCTTTCTTATTTTCTTCTGAATATTTTATATGTGAACATGATTATATTCAAATGAATTTATAATCACGCAAAAGATTCAAAATAATTAATTAATAATTACACTTGAATATTATAAAAGCCATAGGTTTAGAAGTTACTTTCAATATAATGTTTAAAAATTAAAACTATTTCCAATCTAGACTGTCACTTCAATATTCAAATAATTGTGAAAATAAAGTACAATTTTTCTTATATCCAAATTACCTAAGGGCGACCCTAAGTTAATGACAATGACAACTGATTAATGACAACTAAATGGCCGATTAATAACACAAAAACTTCCATCTGGGTTGAAGTTCAGGGTTCGCCAAAGGCTTTTTTTTCATTTTCTATTTTAATTCATACCTGAAGAGAAAGCTTCAAAACACTCCACAACATTTAAAAATAATTTTCTTTTAAAATAAAAAACGGTGCATTAAATTGTTTCCAAGAGAGAAGGATTAGGAATCGACAGACATTAAAATTTCTCAAATGTGATTTTTGGGGCCACCGTAATGTACATATACATATACATATACATATATATATATATATATATTAAAAATTTGTCATAAGGACATTCGCAGAATTTCACCGGGAGCGGTTGCTAATCTAAAAAATTGCACCCATTGCCGGCGAAATCGCGGTAAAATTTCAGTCACAACCACGTCTCGCGACCGTGAGATAGGTGGTTACCGTCTGTAACGGAATCAATACGATGATCCGGAAAAAGTTTCGTGCACCCTGAGAACACGGAGCGATCTAAGAACAAACGCGTTCTGCATTGTTCCTGCAAGTGTTTTAGCATATTGTTGACACGCAGGGATGCTTTTCAGGCTATTAACGAATAAAAGATTGGCACCTCCAAGAGCGCCGATGATAAGGACAATTAGTTTAACAGAATATTCCGGGTACAGTCGTTGCAACTCCCTCATAAGCTATCTGTACCTCTCTTTCTTTTCATTTTCCTTGACTATGATGTTTTGGTCAGCTGGTGCCGAAAATTCGAAAACGAACATGGTTCGCTTCTCGAAGTCAAGAAGAACCATGTCAGGCCTCGAGTGTGCAACAGAAACAATTTTCGAGAATATAAAGTTCCAGAATATGCGGCACTTCCCATTCTCGACAATTGACTCCATTTCCGTAGGAGCGTTTAGAGGAGGTATGCGTGCTATATGCTCGGGGTGTGCAGCCACTTCCGTTGCGTTGTACAGAGACGCTCCTTTGCCCACTTCTTCGTCAAGGGATCAAGGGATCTGAGCTCGTTCTTCGTCCATGGAACCACTCTAAATGAATAGAGTACTACCGGGAGAGCAAGCATGTACGTTTCAGATACATTGTTCCTCGCCGACAGTTCGGAAGACCAAATTTGCCGGATTAGACGTTTGTATCTCCTTCGGAGAGTATCCTTTAT
>NC_046664.1:2518686-2524847 GCF_010883055.1 Belonocnema kinseyi | reverse complement strand
TATTGGGAGGGTCCGCGAGCTAAAGCTGTTAACTGATATTTTAGAAATTTTACACGATCAATGCTCGCGGTTTTACTGCTTGGGTTTTTAAGCTGCGGGCAAGTTTTATATGTCAACATGTTTGTAATTGTATGCCGAACATATATGTTCTTGCAAAAATTGAAAATATTTTATTGCAAGAATATGATGTGTGTTAGTCATCGAACACCCTGAACCGATTTGCGAAAAAAAGAAACAGATTTCTCATATGACGCCATAAGCATTTAATAGGTTTAGACCGCGAACCATTCACATGCTGTTTAAGTTACTTTCGAAATATGTTTCAAAAACCAAAAATCTAAAAACGAAAAAAAAGGAATGGTCTCAAAGACGAGTGAAATTGCGGGTAATAAGAAAATTTCAAAGGAATTCAAAAGAACTTCGTAAAATCCCTACGACTTCAAGAGAAGTTCAAAGAATTTAGTTTCGCAGATACGTTTTAAGTTTGCCCTGAAATTAGCTTCGTTTTCTTCTGGCATTTTTGAAGATAGTGGTCCGTCATCTAGATGAGTCCTTAACGCTATTTCCTGTCTACCGCACAGTCAAATGCTTCGCACGATTAGAGCTTACTTTTTTATGTTTTCGATCTGTTGTCGTATCTGTCCCAAATCAATTTCACAGATGACATCATTTTTCCTATTCTGATAAATCAGTTTAAAATGCTTCATTACGTCCCCATCCTTGTTATGGTGTTCTTTATCTTGATATTCTTTAAATTTTTCAAGTTCTATTCTCCAGTTTTGAAATGCAATCTGAACCAGTGTTTAAAAGATCCGATGACTCCCTTTTCCAACTTCTTTCATGCCACATAACATACAAAATCAATAGTCGATGTTAAATTTTTTCTTATTGCATACATTATGTAGAATCATGTAGCAAAATCGAATTCTTTGATTCCAAAAAAATGAATTTTCTCTTTTGAATTGTTACAATTGAACAAAAATTGATGAAATTGAGATGTTTTATTTTTCAAAACACATGAACATTTCTATAGTATTGTTCTTTTATCATAGAAAATTATCCTTCCAAGATTGATGCAATACAAAACTATAAAAACTATTGTATTTAAAAAAAAAAGAAATCTTAATTTGGTTGTGAGGAACATGACGAAAATCAACAATTTCGAAAAACCTGCTTCAAAAAACCTGCTTCTTCCTTGATAGCCTCTTTGAATAATCTGTCGAGCTTTTCTCGACATCCTTTTTCAAAGAAAATCATTTTCTCTGTAATATATTCGCAGCTATCAAACCCACGTAAATGACTGTTGTAATTAAAAAAAAATCCAACTCGATATTTTATTCCTTGTGAACTGGAGGATAAGGGAAAAAATTATGGAAAATTTATTTGAAGGTTAGTATCGCATGGCTCTATAAGGTCTACAATTTTTTCATACTGGAGTTAAAGTACACCACCTCCATTTTTGGATTACGAATTCTCCTATGATATTTCTCAGTAACAATGAAAATTAAACATTTTTGCGTAAAGCTGTACCCTTCTTTTTAAATCGGCCTTTTCGACAACATCCGTTTATTGTGATTCCTTAAGTTTTCTGGAGAGCAACCTAAGTCGCTGATTTTCTGCTTCTGGCTCTTTCACTTGATTTCAACATCAATTAAACTCTCTGTGAAAAATAAATTGATATTAAAACTGAACTTAAGTTCTTTCTATCATAGTTTTTTCTATTTTGACTAATGTCAAGTGGTTAACGTTAAAAATTTGTTTGTACAGTAGGCAAGCTAGAGAGAGAGAGAGAGAGAACAGTTTTGCCGCCATGCGATACTGGTACGTTTATCAGTTGAAAAGTGACTAAAATTTCAATGTTTTCATTGAACTATCTATGATACTACGTGGTTAAACTAGTCGACTTTGACAGTAATCATCTCCGCATCGGTATAATTAAAAAATTTTTAATTAATTTAATGTATAAATAATTATTCTATTTAAATATAGATCTTTTTTGGAAAATTCTAGTAATGATTGATTTTTTTACATACAAATTTAATCTTGAACTATATATAATTAAGTAAATCCTGCGATCTAAAAGAGATCTTTTTAATACAGGTTTACTTGGCGGTCTTATCGCGAAAGCTTTTTTAATATTTCTTTCGAAAAATAAATAAAAATAAAAAAAATGGAAAAAATATATTTTGAGCAGCTGAACAAGGAATTTTCTAATCATTTTTGTTGGCTCGCTACTCGCTAATAGTAGAATCCTTCAAATTCCATAAGTAGTTTGTTTTTTCAATTTAGAGTTAAAGAACCAAAAAGCATGTAAACTTACTCAAATTGATACAGTTTAAGTGCTCTCTTTGCGCGGTTTAGAACTTCTTTGAAAATCATGTTAAATCCGCAGGAATCAAACTGGACGTTATTGAAGATAGTTTTTTTCTTGTATTTCTGTTAAAAAATTAAAATTTCACCTTACTCGCGTTTATCAAATTCGTATCAGCTTCTAACATTAACCTGAATGGAGCGCGTGGCCGACAATTGGTTTTGTAACGTAGGATAGATACTCGGATCGGCCTTGTGCTATTAAAATAGCAAGATTTGGTTGAATGTTAGTCTATTCCTGCATACCTTTTCCTATGTAGGGGAGACAAGAAGACATGTAGAAACCCGTCTTCATGAGTATATCTCACATTCAGAAAAAGTAGCTCCTACTGCGTTTACAAAACATTATATTGATACTGATCATAACTTTGATTGAGATAACTTTAAAATTCTATCATTTGCGAACAATAGAGCCCGTAGAAAAATAGATGAAAATTTCTTCATCAACAAAATACCTAATGCTGTGAATGTTAAATATGAAAATATTTTATTTTCGGACGTTTACAAACCTCTTACCAAAATTTAATCTTAAATATGTCGTTAAAGTTCCTTTTTATCTTACCGACCATTTAATCACTATCTGTTTTCTCGCGTGAATCCTCGTAATTTTTCCTTCGTTAGTTTATTATTCGCATGTCACGTTCTCAGTAGGATGTCGGGCTTTCGCCCTTATTTATTTTATAATTCTATTTTTGTTTTCTGTTTCGTTATTTATTATTTTTTGTGAATTATGTTCTCTGTTCTTGGATTTTACTTCAACCTATTTTTGATTTTTAACTGATTACCAGGTATGTTCTGTATTTCCACTATATTTTATGTTTTTCTTGTTAACGTTCTGTTTTTTGGTTAATTTACAACGATATTATTAGTTTCTCTCTGCACGTTTAAAACGAAGGTCCTCGCCTTACGAGACAACCCTTCTCTTTCCTTAAAAAAAGTTTTAATTTTTTAACAAATTTCTTTATTATTGGTATCCTTTCTTACAGACGAAATAAATGTCTTTTGACTGATGATGGCCCAAAACGGTGACCAAAAGTCTCAATTTAAAATCTTCATTGCTTATTTGACCTTCATTTAGACAGCTTGATTCGCTTTGCATTAAACAAAAGGTCAAGACTAAGAGTACAACATAGAAACCCTTATTTCATCTTCACAAATGTAATATCAAATAATGAAATGTTGTATTAAATATAACCTTCCCTAGAAACAGTATAATTCGCAAACTAAAAATCAAAATAATAGAATCAACAAAAGACTAATATATTTTGAGACGCATTCAGTATTACAGCATGACGCCATGTCCATGATAGGATAGGCGAATATTTCGAGATGGTTAGCCGAGTTCTGGACATTGACGTGCAGACATCATTTTGGAGAAAAAGTAAAAGTAAACTTAACTTAAAATTACTTTCAATATTATTATCTTTAAAGTGTAGATTTATAAGGTAAGTGAAAATAGTTGTCGTCGAAAAGGTTAGTATATGTTTGCTATATAACGAAACCAAGGATTTTCAATGAGATAAAAATATAAGCAGAAAGAATACATAGAATTACTTTTGAAGATAGTCATAGTAGCTCCGATAATATAGTGATTATCCTACGTTTCAACACTTGCAGCCTTGACAGTCACAGTGCTGCGGGTTCGATTCCCGAAGCAGGAAGCGAAGCTTGATGTGTTTTCAGAAAGCTTCGCTTCTTTCCCTTGGTATGCTACCCCACAAATAACCTACAGCCTATAATTGAACATATAGTACAGTCGCTAGTGACACTGGCAGTCGATACAGCTATAAAAATACAATTATTTAACAAAATTACTGTATATAATTATAATATAATTTTTTAATTTAATAGTATTATATTCAACAATAGAATTAAGGATGATCGTCAAGGTGTAGACTAGAGTATAAAGGAGCCCTATGTTTCGCAACTAAGGGGAAAATTAGTAATTCGTTCATAAAGAATTCCTTTAAGACCATACGGTGAGTAGGTCATGTGACCAGATCCCTACCTTACCAACGCTTTTTGTTTTCCCCAAATTAATGTAACACAAAGCGCCAGATCGATCTGAACATTTGGAATAATAAATGAAGACTAACAAGAAAGGTGGGTGTGCTCTTGAACTTGTATAATTATTAATAAAGTTTTTTTCTAAATAATTTTTTTATACTTTTTTCATAATTATTAGAATTTGACAGATAGTAACCGTATTCTGTGAAACATATGCTTTTGGCAAGGGGAAAACCTTAAGGTTGATGTTTTTCCGGGTCCCGAAGTATCGCTGTTGCTCTATTGGGTGTATGCTGGAGGATGGTCTCAGTGTCGCCTCTCTTTTTCTGTTGCCCACTAGCTCTGGTTGCAGTTGAGTGAACGCTCTGCTTATAAAACCCCTTTTTCCGGAGTTCCTCGCCTGAGTTCCGCAGTCAATAAAGCGAAAATGCGAGAGTTCTGGCTGTTTCTCGCAGCACAGAGCATGCAGTTGCGACATGTAGCCTTTACGGTCATGGGATATACTGGTATCATAGCACTTAAGCAGGACATTCATGAGTTGATCCATTTACTCAAATGTATAGATGTCTTGCCCGTCCAGCACATTAACTCCGTCTTAAATGGAAACGGGTTTGTTAATTCTTTTAGAGCCCCGAATGCAAGAATAAGGCTACATACTTTGAGAGCTCACCCGGTATCCCAGAGTCACCGTTTGAGACACTTCACTTACGTGCAATTCAGCTTTCGGCATCTATCACACTTTCCCCAGCAGCATCTGCGGAACCATGCCGAACTACTCTGAAAAATTGGCTATGTAAGCGAAACGCCTACTCTACCACAGCTTGAACAAGCCAAAAACAGGGAAAGAGAGGCGACACTAAGACCAACCGCGGCAGGCATCCAATAGAGGAAGAGCGATGCTCTATGACCCAGAGAAACATCAGCACCCAGGTTTCTCTCAAGCCTAAAGATCTGGCTGAAATGGATGAGAAGCTTCGTGGACATTTTTCCGAAGAATTCGACCTTTGGGCTATCAATTGTTGTGTGTACAATACAGCGAGAGCTTTGGCCGATGCAAACCGTAAATCAAGACCCACGGCTAATTATAAGACCAAAAGGCAAATGCATCAAATTGCCATAAAGATAGGCTGGGCAAGACAGTACGCGTCCCGCATTCAGTGTGTCATTCACTACATCGCATCTGGTAGGAACGAACTCCGGACCCGTTATCACACACTTGACAAGTCAAAGCTGCTGACCATCAGGCAGCATATTGTTGGAACAATATGGATACTATCTGACGCCAAGAGAAGTCTAGCGCGGAGGGAGAGGTGGGTCAGAGAAAATCAAGAGGTTTTCCCTCACCCGCCCCGACTCTTCCAAGACCCTCCAGTTCCTGTCGACCACCCGCCCAAACCAGCGGAGGTCGAAGTATTTTGGAGGAAAGTCTACGAAGTGCAGCATAGACTGGACGAAGACTCAGAAAATATAAATAGCTTCAAAGAGCTGTGTGATGCCCTTATAACACTTGATCAAGAATGCTACCCATCACAAATGCGCCAAGGTTTATTTGAAACGAGGAAAACTTAATGACATCCCTGAAGATCCTGAGGTCGTTGATAGAAGCGGTATACGACAATTTGCGCTGGAGAGATTTATACATACCTGGGCGTGCCACAGAGCCGCATTCAGGATGTTACTTATATAAAGGATACTCTCCGAAGGAGATACAAACGTCTAATCCGGCAAATTTGGTCTTCCGAACTGTCGGCGAGGAACAATGTATCTGAAACGTACATGCTTGC
>NC_046664.1:2517585-2518586 GCF_010883055.1 Belonocnema kinseyi | reverse complement strand
ATAAAGGATACTCTCCGAAGGAGATACAAACGTCTAATCCGGCAAATTTGGTCTTCCGAACTGTCGGCGAGGAACAATGTATCTGAAACGTACATGCTTGCTGTCCCGGTAGTACTCTATTCATTTAGAGTGGTTCCATGGACGAAGAACGAGCTCAGATCCCTTGATCCCTTGACGAAGAAGTGGGCAAAGGAGCGTTTCTGTACAACGCAACGGAAGAGGCTGCTGAAACATTTTCACTTAACTTCAGTATTAGTGGTGAGCAAAATGCATTAAATCTTTTCTATCTCGAGTACTCACTTCCGAAAGCCCGGATTAAGAAAGTACAAGAGAAAAACTTTCGTGAACAGCTCCTCGATAAGTCAATCAGTCAATTTTGTCATGCCCAGATGGTGCCATTTCCACCTTAACAAACTGTCGCCACATTTTGTGCCAAGACATTCCCGATGATAGCTGCAGGGCGCGCCATGCACACCCCGAGTTATAGCACGCATACCTCCTCTAAACGCTCCTAGGGAAATGGAGTCAATTGTCGAGAATGGGAAGTGCCGCATATTCTGGAACTTTATATTCTCGAAAATTGTTTCTGTTGCACACTCGAGGCCTGACATGGTTCTTCTTGACTTCGAGAAGCGAACCATGTTCGTTTTCGAATTTTCGGCACCAGCTGACCAAAACATCATAGTCAAGGAAAATGAAAATTTTTAAACATTATATTGAAAGTAACTTCTAAATCTATGGCTTTTATAATATTCAAGTGTAATTATTAATTAATTATTTTGAATCTTTTGCGTGATTATAAATTCTTTTGAATATAATCATGTTCACATATAAAATATTCAGAAGAAAATAAGAAAGCGGCCTACTATAATATAGGGAAAAGAGAGGGACTAACACATTTTAAAAAAACTCTAAGAAGTAATGGGCGAAGAAATACAGCCCACAATATTCGAAGATGAATCCAACTAAGCATCGGATCTTGACTGCCTAATAGAATCAGT
>NC_046664.1:2515537-2517485 GCF_010883055.1 Belonocnema kinseyi | reverse complement strand
TTAAAAAAACTCTAAGAAGTAATGGGCGAAGAAATACAGCCCACAATATTCGAAGATGAATCCAACTAAGCATCGGATCTTGACTGCCTAATAGAATCAGTCGTTCACGGAAAAGCGAAAGAAATAGGGCTACAAGAGAGTTTGAACGCAGCAAAACGTAAAAAAGAAGTCGAAAAATCCTGGGAACTGATGAAGGCGAATAAAGCTGCCGGAAAAGATAGCGCCCAAGCGGAATTCTTAAAATACTTACCGAACGAGGGGCAGAAGGAGCTCGTACGGATAATTTAAGACTTGTGATAAGAGGAAAAATTAATTGACGGATGGTGTGCACTCACAATTTTCCCAGTAAACAAGAAAGGCAATGAGGGAGTAACAAACAACTACAGAGGGTTCTCTTTGTAGGATGCAGGCTACAAAACTCTAGCATCCGTAATGCCTAAACGATTAAGGTACTGGCTAGATAAGGGAATTAATTAACAGAAGCGCAGGGACTCTTCAGACTTGAAAGAGAGGCAATGGAACAGGTGTTTGTTATGAACACAGTGGTAAGCAATAGACTAAAAAAATAAAGGAGGAAACTTATATGCTGCCTTTATTTACTTTACTTACATGCAGGCACTACTCAGAAATGTTCGAGCACGTAGTGAGCTGCGAAGCAATATTGGGAAGGCTTGGTGCAGTTGTGAATGACTGGTGGAGAATGTAGAGAGAAAGGAGCGGCCCGAGTCATTGGAGAAGAAGTCTGATGCTTGGCCTGAACAATAGGCTGAAAAAGGACTTGTACAGAGGGCTGTGCGAAATAGAAATGCTCTTGAAAGACTGTGATGAATCCATATAAAGTATATCATCAGTTCTGGTTAACGTAATGTAGTATAGGAACCCTTTGTTATACATAAACAGATTAATTTATTATATTACATATTATACTTTGTTACTTAGCATCTAATTGGCAAGAAAACAGTTGTAGATCTAAAACTGTTGTAGCACCAAACATTAATAAATCTTATCTTTCTCTTATATTAAAAGCCATTTTCACAATATATTGTGAAGATTAAAAATAATATTAGGTACTTTCAAGAGAACAGCCACTTCATAGAAATTTTTTAAAAACATTTTTTTTGAATTATAAAGAATTATTTAAATTAAACTTATCAACTATTTGAGGATTTTGAAATATTTTTGAATCATGAAATTGGTTTGTTAAGATTCCATGTAAAATTTAATATGATTTTTTAATTTTCAGTTATTCAGGCTTATAAAATTTGAAAAACTATTCGTGCTTCCTGCTTGATTTCGTTCAAATTGTGAATTAAAAAAGTGCGCATTCAACACAAAAAATTAGACATACATACAGACAGACGCATTTGTAGAAACCTGTTTTCCGGGCTCAGAGGTTTACAAAACTTAGTTGTTTAAAAAAATTGTCAATTTAAAAGTTAAAAGTAAACTTTTCTTCAAGATAAATGTAAGAGAAATAAGTGTTCTTTATTTTATTGAGACATTTCAGAATAATAAATTTGAGGTTTAAAATTAAACAATTTCTAAATTCTTAATTACACGTACCAGTTCGTTAAATATACAAGATATTTGATTGCATATTTAAAAACAATTACTTATTAGAATATAACAGTATTTGAATAACAATGTATTTTAAAAACAAACGCTAAGGGAAAAGTTCTGTCAGCCTACAGTTTAGATTTTTCTCGTGGAAAATTATGGTATGTGAATTATTTTAAACTTATAATTATTTTCATAAAAAATCAGTTCATGAGTAATTAAAAGGGAACTTGTTTTAGTTTGTGTCTGGATAAGAATGACTAGCATACTGGCAAATAATTAAAGCCTTGGGAAGCATAATATATTAAGTTTTTATTTTCATGTGTAATTAAAAGTTACTCGCATTATCTTAAGATGGCTTCGGATCACATCATTGTTTGTTTAAGATTTC
>NC_046664.1:2511425-2515437 GCF_010883055.1 Belonocnema kinseyi | reverse complement strand
TTTGAGCTTACTATCGTATGTATATATTCCAGCAACAGTATTAGTATCGTCGTCCAATATTGCAAAGACGTCACCATCGAATGTTGATAATACAATTTGTTCTTGGTTTGGCATAGGCCTAAACTTACTGGGTCCTTCGAGCACTTCAATTGGTTTATCGGCAGGAAAAGTGTATCTTTGAAGTCTGAATTGTCTTTGTGGGTTTTTATAGGAAATAAGTCGAATAAATTCAAGTTGATCAAGTCCATAGCCAAGTACGTTAGAAAAAGAAAGCCTGTTAGGTGAAGTTCTATTCACTGCTGGAGGAGACCGGGACCTTAAACGACGAGGTGGTTCGCCATGACAAGAAGAACTGATGGAAGAATGATCTTTGGTAGGTGAACGTTGTCCGTCAGAAGCAGAAGAAGAAGAACCGTCACGAGGAACACGAGGAATCGGGGCACCATTAGGCAAACATTCAAACTGTGAACTTAACTCTGCAAGTAGAAGGAGGCCAACAGATTTTTTAAAAGAAAAAATGTCTTAAAATTGCTGATAATAATCTTTAAAATATTAGTGCGTTTCTACAAAGAAATAAATACAATTAATCGTTTTTAACGACGCAACTTTAGACATGAGTTACACACCCGAATAAACTCTTTTGACTTAAACAAACGTCATATCACTCATAAAACAATAAATTTTTAATTAGATTGACTAAAAAGAAATTTCAAACGTAGAAGTTTAAACATTTTATAAACTTACACTCTAAATATTTTTTAGTTTGATAATAATTTTAGTTGAATAACAGGCTTACAATTAAAACACTTCAAATTTTGTGCTGTTTGTAATGTAAATCCTGTTAAGTTACAGGCACAAAATTGAGCACTCAATTTCATAGCATAATCTTCTTTACTACAGTTCTTTTAAATTGTATTTGAATTAAAGAATACATGCGAGGTTAAAATCTTCGTATTATTAATATCTAAGAATAAGACATAGATGAATCTGATGACAAGAGTCAATAACAACTTCCAGAGTCTCCAGATACCTTTTCCTGAAATCTCACTTGTTTCCTCATTAGAATAAATAGTAATTTTAAAAATGCATTATTTATAACTTGTATATACATTTTGAACTTATATAATGTAGAATGCTTTAATATCTAATTCGCCCAAAATTGATGTTTGAGTAAAAAACTGTCTCACGGAATTAAAAAATTACAGCAGAAAGTTAATTTTGTTGTGATTATGTTGTGAGTTTTCGCATAAACGTGTAAACGAATAATATAAGTTTAAACACTAATTGGATAACAATCCGTGAGTAGCCAATTTTTGGAGTAGCCGGAAGATATATTTACATTTAGTGGTTATGATTATACTGCAAAAGTAAAATAAATAGAAACAAAGAGATGAAGACTTTTACCTGGAACTAACTTACAAGCGTCTATATTTTGAATAAACAAGCGCCGTGTAATCTTTATTAGATGTTGTACACAGTCTCGGAGGAATCTAGGGCACACATATTAGAATTCGAATGGCAATTAAGTAGAAATAAATCAGGGTAATATTGTTACCAACAGGTTATTAAAAGACATTACTATGATGGCAAAAACAAGTGTACTATTTTGATGATATCATTCAGCGAAATCTGCGCAATCAGAGCGATCCTGCCTTGGAAGTTGAAGTGCGTATTAAGACGAGCGGTTCCAGTGTCAATTACGGTTCGGCATTTTGCACTAAATGTGACGTTTTGGGGCCATTGTTGACTAAAAACTTGACAACCATAGTATACGAGGCCGGCATGAGGTATTAGAGTATTTTTTTCAAGAAAGCAAACAACAGCTGGCGAGTCGCATGACTTCATCAACCGCTATTATTGTCTACGATCATTCGTTACCGTAGTCGGTACCGGGAACCGCTCTTCTAAATACCCCTTTAGTGGGACCGACTGATGGTCCAACTTTATCTAGACCATTGCCCGACCATGAGGAGAAATATGAGAAATCTTTTTTTGACTACTAACACCGACTATCGACAGTCCAGTATCTTAGGTGCGAAATTTGGTCGGACACCTGAGCTTGAGCGTTGGCCCAAAGTCAGTCCTGCTTTGGTAACCGGTTTACGGTAAAGTGAAGTTGACTAAGTTGTTTATAAGCCGTGGCGAACGAAAAACCGATTGTCGGCCTAATTCTAGCCCTCCCTTGGACCGACTTTTAGAATCACTGAAGCAGATTGGTTGGTATGACCCCAAGAATGTGGTCAGTCCGCGTCTGGATACAGCAGTCGCTTAGTGACAAGTCACCTTGATGCTCCCGACGTTAGGTCAAACCTTAGCCCAAATATGGACCGGCCATTGGATATATTCCTCATCATTATGTCAAAACGACCAAAATTTGGATTCGAAGTAATCATTCTGAAATATTCTGAAATACCTCAAAAGCAAAACATTACACAAAATTAAAAAAGTTTAGATCTTGTGTGGACAAGATTTGATTGAGTTTTAGTCCGGATCTTTTAATAGAATAGTAGAAAATTAATTGTGTAAATCGAGTTAAATTTAAGAAATTCGCTTCATTGAATTTGATAAGATAGAAAGCAGATTACAACGCAGAAGTCCCTCATTGCGGAGAGCTTGGCTAGTTTTTAAAAATTAGAGATCTGATATAGTATATATTTACCACTAGAATTGAGGATGACTAATACGGTACAGACCAGATCATAAGCAAACCTCATTTTTTGCAATTAAAAGCCAAACTGATTTGAAAGATAATAAAGAGTTTGGTTAAAAATGTATCTGATTGAAATTGTTGTATTTTATTAGGCTATATATCATGCATGGTACTTGATTACCTCAAAAGTAGCTTGTTTCGGAATTACAAAGCAGAAATTTATCTAAATATTTGATATTTAACGGCTTATTTTTTTATCCTTATCGCTTAAGTGATAAGATTTAAATAAATAGGCTGAACTTACACGTGACCTAACGGCCGTGAAACGTAATCGACAGATAAATACACCTTGGAATTTATTTGGAATTCCTCGGAAGGTCCGCAGTACACAGTCGAGTATTTTACACAATATGATGCATTACAATTGAAAACGGTTCAGATGGGCCAATCTTTCGAGGGTGCGGATTTAGTAATAAGGCTGTCCACATGCAACGCTTGAAACTGTGTTTAAACCACAAAACGGTTGTAGTTACGTCCTTAGAATCTTTAATAGCCGGCCCTGGCTGTTTACGTTTCGATTCCCCCGAAGTGATGTTTAAGATGATAAAATGAAAAAAAATATTTGATACATTTTTATAAATGCTTTCAAGTTTTTAAATATATTTCATCTATTTCAAACGCCCTAAATTTCTAAAAGTATTTCTAATTAAGCCGACTTTTTTTAAACGATTTAGAAAAAGATTTTTAATAAACAACAAAATTTTGAATCTTTCACATTTTTTTTTAATTTTAGAACATCGTTTGACATGTTTCAAGACCTTTTTTCATTTTCTTTTAAAGAGAATTTTTACATTCTTATCTTTTATGATGAAAAAAGTATTCGAATTTTTCGAAATCTGACACGGCAGTTTTTTAACGGATCTTCATCAATGTCCAAAGCCAAGATGTTACGCCAAACAACCGACGATTTAGAAAACGTCAAGAGGAGATAAGTATTTCCTTTTGAAATCACTCCTGGATAGGGCGCATAGTTTTTGTTTTATTCTTGAAAAATAACATTCAAAATAAAAAAAGAACTTGAATTTTTGGCGAGACGATAGAATCTACAAAAAAAAAGGATCTAGCAAAAATTGTTCAGCCGAAAAAGAGCTACTAATTTTCATCAATAACTTTTCGATAGGACAAATAGTTTTGGTTTCAGTCATGAAAATGACATTAAAAATGAAAATAAAAAATGTGTAGACCAACGACGAAAGGTAGTATGCAGAAAATTGAAAATTCCAATATTATGCGAAAAGACTCTGGAGAAGTCAAAAATCTAAAAGAAGACTTGTAGGATATTTTGTTTTATCCACAAAATAA
>NC_046664.1:2508990-2511325 GCF_010883055.1 Belonocnema kinseyi | reverse complement strand
GTTTGCGCCCATGAAAGATGCACTTGGAGGATTGCGATTTGACAACGATCAAGATGTTGAGGAATTCGTGCGCAATTGGTTGATGACTCGACCTCAAAGTTTGTAGGAGCAAGGAATTAACAAGCTTCCAAACTTTCCAAACTGCTGGAAAAAATGTGTAGAGCGTGATGGAGACTATGTAGAAAAATAATCAATAGTATTTTTGTATTGTTTTATAAATAAATAAATACTAAAAAAGAATTCCGGTTAATATTTGATTCACCCTCGTAATCTACTTTCGAGTCTATCAACTCAAATCGAACGAATTTCTCAAATTTAAATCGATTTGCACATATAATCGCTTACTATTCTATTAATGTTTCTGATTGAAACTCAATAAAATCTTGGCTACACCAGATTTCCTCTTTTTTAAACTTTTGTGTAACGTTTTCGCTTGAGAATTTCAGGACATTTTCTTATGATTACTTCATAGTTAATCTTCGGTCGTTTTAAAGTAATAAACTAGAATATATCCAAATACCAGCCCATATTTGGGCCAAGGTTTGACCAACCTTTGGGTGAATCAAGATGACTTGTGTCCAAGCGACTGCTGTATCTAGAGGCGGAACTACCGTATTCTTGCGGCCGTACCAACAAATCAGCCACAGTTTTTTCTATGGTGGGCCCAAAGTGGGGTTAGGATTAGACCGATAGTTGGCGTTTCGCTAGCCATGGCTTAAACACACCTTAGTCGGCCCAACTCTGTTTACCACCGAAGGCGTATTGTGGCGTTTTCACTCTCACTTTTCGCAGGAGACTGGTAGTCACATGGCGGCTCGCCCTTTATTGGATATACGCGAAGTCGTTGCCATGGCGACTAGTATCCTGGTATGGAACTAAGATGGCGACTTTCTGAATGTTCGACTTTTTCAGTTCTGATTTTGTGATCGTACACGGTGTAACTGTGGTGTCAATTTTGGAAGTTGGCCCTCCCGAGGTGTTGACGCGATAAACATACCAAAGAAATATACGACGGTGTAAGAAATTTTTCAACATCAACAACCTAAGAGATCTCTCGATGAGGTTGTACTCTTGCTCGTGGGTTCAATTTATTGGAATATAATGTTAAATTTCTATTATGCTTTAGGACACCTGTGCAAGTAATGATTGCCTCGATTGTTATTTTTTATTAAAAATTAAATTTTAAATACCTGCAGCAGCAATAATATTATAAACCAAAATTTGAATAATTTACACTTTTCTTATTAGGAAGAATGTTGGAGTGTGTACATGAGTATCAACTAGAGTGAGTTTTTATGCTTTTTGGCTACTCAACTCCATATTGAAAAAAATAGATAGCGTAAAATTAAACCGATTCTCTTAGCGAATAGTGAGCCAACAAAAATCATTAAAAAGTTGCTTATTCAACTGTTCAAAATATTTCTTAAGTCAAAATTTGTGTCAAGCATTAATACAAAAATAAAAATAATGAAACAGTTCAAAGATGCAAAAAAAGTTTCATTGTCATTGTTAATGTATAGTGACATTGTAAAATAAGTTATCATATGAAAAACTCGCTAAAATGTTGTTAAAAAAATAGTCAACATATTCTTAATCAAGGAAATACTTTTGATCCATTAAAGTTTTTCTAACATATGAATGGATGCATTTTTAAAATTTATTCATGGAGAAGCCATTAAAATCCATATTAAAGAAATTCGTATATTCCTTAATTTTTTGTGGTGGAAAGGTTTTAGATTTTTTATCTCGCATCTATTCCATATTTTTTCATTTTAGTAGATTTTTCCAAAATGTTGACAATTCTTTAGAAAAATATGCAGAGACAGAATTATGCTCTTGAATCTCTGTGTTTCCAAGAATTCTTTTCTTGAATAAATTTTACGGGTGCTAAATAATTTTTCTTCTAGTTTCTCACTGACTGTGAGTTTTTTCCTCTGCATCATCTACCATTTTTATGCACAACATATTTCTCTGAAACTAATATTATTACTAAAAAAAATTATCAAAATCCCAATTTTAACGTACTTAATTTTTTTTTAATGTGATAATATTAGAAGAGTATTTCCTCACCCAGAAAAACAAACTTTCTTGATACGACCGCCGAATTAAACATTACATTTGCAAATGGATATTTTCTGAATTACTTTAGAATAATCAAAAAACTGCAATAAATTTTTTAAACATTTTTCTCTATCTCTCCTTGTTATGCAACAAATAAGGCTTTTGTTTTCACATTATTTTGTGGATAAAACAAAATATCCTACAAGTCTTCTTTTAGATTTTTGACTTCTCCAGAGTCTTTTCGCATAATATTGGAATTTTCAATTTTCTGCAT
>NC_046664.1:2487825-2508890 GCF_010883055.1 Belonocnema kinseyi | reverse complement strand
CTGGCAGTAGTAGGCAGCGTTAACCGTACGTCGATCATGTAGGAAATCAATGAGCAACACACACTCCTCTGTAGTCGAAAAAGACGGTCGCGAGGACCTTACGGGCTGAGAGACGGGTTTTGGCTTTCACAGGACCGGCTTCGTCTTTCCTTCGCCATTCTTTACTCGCCATCTTGGACTCGGGAGCGTAATGATGCACCCATGTTTCATCACATGTCACGATATGCTTCAAAAAAGTCTCTCCCTCCCGCTGAAATCGATTCAGATGTCTCTTACTGATTCGCAGTCGGATGTTTTTTTTATCTTCGTTCAATAACTTCGGGACCCATCGGGCACAGATTTTTTTGAAAACAAGATGATTTTTAATGATTTTTTTTTAGCGCTTCCATAGCTAATGCCCACCTGTAAAGCGATTTCATGAATAGTGAACCGCCTGCCTCTTTCAATAAGGTCACGAACTGCACCAATGTTATCGCCAGAGACACTTGATCTTGGACGTCGATTATGACTCACATTTTCCACACTTTCTCGTCCAATCTTAAACTTTTTGGCCCAATCAAACACTTGAGTTTTAGACAGAGTATCATCCCCATACTAATCCTTCAATCGAATCAAAATTTCGCACGGTTTAACGCCTTCTTTAGTTAAAAATTTTATTATAACCCGTTGTGCAACGGACGCCGGAACCTGTTGCTCACTCATAGCTGTACTGACGAATTGACTGAGTCAAACAGCTCCCCAAGCGTTTTACCCACTCCTAATACACTACATGACAAGAACCTACACTGTGAGAGTGCTTGCGATTGGCTAAGAAAAGTATTTGTAAAATTCCGGTTTATATTTGATCCACCCTCGTACAACGCGGAAATCGTTAATTGCGGAAAGCTTCAAAAAGTTAAAAAAATTATAGATCCGTTATAGTATTATATTCATCAATAGAATTAGAGATGACCAATACGGTAAAGACAAGATTATGAACGACCCTCATTATATATACTATATCATCTATGGGATCTTGATTACATCAAAAGAGGCTAGTTTGGGAAAAAGAAAGCAGTAATTTATCTGGAAATTTGATTTTTATCACCTTTATTTTTTATCCTGGAGCCTGGAGCCATCTCTAAATGCCATATCTAAATTGGCATTGGAGCAGCAAGTCGCCATGGTAACGATTCTATAGAAGAAAGTCTCTTGCTGGCTTATATGTTTGAAGGCAAATTCCTAAAAGTAAACCGCCGGTGGTTCCGGCGGTGTCATCAACAACTTACTGCCGACACTAGACTGTATTTGCAGAACTCCCTCGCAGTCCCGGTCAAAGTACTAAGAGGAAGTTCTGCAAAAGTGGATACATATCTGAAGTATCAATCATCCAACTCTAATTATTTTTTGTCTCTATTGTGCCGCTAAAAGACTCAGTTTATATCCAGTCGCCATTTCGAGAAGTATTTCTCCAGAAGGACATTGATGGATACACGCGCGGTCTACGCTTAAGTTACGTTCTCCTAGCAAACTTGTCCAGAGGATAAACGTATCGTGGAAATACTGTCACTCTCGTTCCTCGCTTTCTTCGGTGCAGTCGTACATGTAAAATGTTAAGATAAGATTGTGATAAGAAATTGATTCTGAATCTTTTTGTGTGTAGAATCTTTCACATAATCGATTTTTCAAAAGCAAATTATTTGACAAAAGTCGAGGTAAGCCCTTTTGATTCCGGCAATCACTTCGGCGGCATTTTCAAGTAGCAAAATAATTCCTTAGAGAAATGCCGCTAAATTGATTCGCCAGTTTAACTGCTCTCTGTGCGCGATTTAGAACGTAGAATAAACACTCGGGTCGCCCATGCGCCATTAAAATAGCAAGATTTGGTTGAATGTTTGTCTATTCCTGTGTATGCCGTGCTTAAACTCTCTTTTTTACATTTCCTAAAAATCTATTTTTGATAGCATACGCAGATAATTGTTATAATTCGACCTATCTTTCTTCAAAAAATGTTAATGAACTTGAATAAACTTTCCTTCACTACTTTTCATACACAAAGAAATCATTTTATTGATTTTTGCTAGGAAAACATCATATGTAACAATAATTAAGTCATAAGCTTCACTGAATTTCGACATAACTGAATGAATTTCGCGACCGTTGGTAAGAAATACGTCACTATTAAATAAACGAGTTTCTCGTTATTTAAGTGTAAAATGCTAGGATAAGTGGATATAGCTGTCGTCGGAAAGGTTAGTATGTGGTGCTGCAATTGCATACGACTTTTGGGAGAAACCCTTCTAAGCGTGAGGGCAAGTTATAAAGGTCTAAATACTAATCTTTTTAAGTATAGAATACATTTGCGCAATTCGGTTTACTTTATTTCGTGACAGTGAAAGGTCGTAGATTGGCAAAATAATCAAACATGACTAAGAAGATACATTTTACACTTGAAAAATATTACCATTCGTACATTTATGTATTAGTTTTATGTTTAGAATATTTTTTCGAATAAGTTGTCTACATTCCAACGACGTCATACTAACATACTCTATTCAAACCAACGCGGTATTCTTTCATTTCTGGCCTCCTTTTTTAATTGATCAGCCACGGACGCTGAAGTGACAGTACAGCCTGTGAAGGGACTGCGGTGAGAGTTCACGGAACTGCATGACTTTGAATAAGCATTTATACAGGATGATAAATAAATGTACTTTCGACTAAATTTACTGAGGATACTATCTCTTATAATCTTGTAACTTCTTTAGTAGAAAAAAATTCAAATTAAGTTCAAAATTATGTAACTTGGTCTTGATAGTATACATGAAGGATCATCATGTTTGCTATGTAACGAAACCACGAATTTTCAATGAGATGTAAAATATAAGCTGAAAAAATACATGCAATTGCTGTTAATGGGAGTCATCGTGGCTCAGATATTATAGTAACTGTCATGTGCTTCAACACTGCAGCCTTGACAGACATAGAAGCGCGGGTTCGACTCCTGAAACAGGAAGCGAAGCTGTATGTCTTATCAGAAAGCTTCAATTCTGTCCCTTGGTATGCTACCCCACAAATAACCTACAGCCTATAATTGAACTTATAGTACAGTCGCTAGTGACACTGGCAGTCGATGCAGCTGTAAAAATACAATTATTTAACAAAATTACTGTATATAATTATAATATAATTTTTTAATTTAATAGTATTATTTTCATCAATAGAATTAAGGATGATCGTCAAGGTGTAGACTAGAGTATAAAGGAGCCCCATGTTTTGCAACTAAGAGGAAAATTAATAATTCGTTCAGAAAGAATTCATTTAAGGCCATGTGATGAGTGGTCATATGGCCAGATTCCTATCTTACCGACACTTTTTGTTTTTCCAAACTTATTGTAACACAAAGCGCCACTTTATTAAAAAGATAATACGTACTTCTCGTTCAATAAAGAATTCTAGGAACAAACCTCAGGGGCAGCAATGGGATCCCCAATCTCACCTGTAATAGCTAATGTCTTTATAGAACATCTAGAAACTAAAATCTTCAACCAAGCCAAACTTAAACCAAAATTCTGGTTCCGTTACGTTGATGACACATTTTTCATCTGGCGACATGGACGAGATGAACTAAATAAGTTTTTTGATTTTAACAATCAATTACGTCCTAATATCCAGTTCACCATGGAAATAGAACAAAACGAAACGTTACCTTTCTTGGACCAACGTATGAAGGAACATGAAAGTAAAGTCAGGCTAAAACATTTCACGCAATCATCACTAGCTGAACATCATATCGAAACAGAAAACAAAATTTTATTTGACAGAACAACAGTCATTGCAAAAACACACATCTTTCCCAGAAAACATAGAGAAGCAATCGGAATCTTAAAAAAAACAACTAATAACGTCAACAGGGACAATGAATATAATACCAATCTGATTTGGCTTTCCGTTCTCCCGGATTTAAAAAAAAAGACTTGAATAGCCAATCAAGTGCGACCAGTCCCCACGGTCGGGCGCTCTGACCAATCACAGGCATCGCAGAAAGTATACCTAAGAACATCATGACCTGATACCTCAGTTTCAGGTCAGCCCTGAAGATGTGAACTGCAATGTTCACGAAACGTCGGCAAACAATTCGTAGTTTTTTACACGATTGAAACCCGAAATACTTCTTTTCTTAAACTAAAAACTACTAAGAAAGGTGGGTCTGGTCTTAAATTTGTATAATTATTAAGAAAGTTTTTTTTCCATTTTTTCTTTCTTCCCTTGTTTTTTATAAAAGGTAATTATTTTTGTCCTTTCTGCACTTTATTTTAACTTTTTTCAAAGTAAGTATTTCTGTAATCATGTAGTTAAGCTCATCATCTCTTCTTCATACCTTGCAATCAACACTACATCGTCAGAATGTTCATTTCATTTAGAATTCATTTAGAATTTCATCTATGCCATGTGCCTTTTGATCACTCATTACTCGTAACCCTTGACTATTTCACCCCTTGTTATGCCCTTTTCCTCATCTCTGGTTCTGCAATATTTTCCACCTTTCTTAATTTTCCTCTCTACCCCTCCTAGGAAATCTAGAAAATATTTTTTATCCCTGTCGTCTCAGTAACCTGGTTTACTTTTTTCTTCCTTTTCCGCTCTCTATTTAATACCTGTCAAACCACTTCTTTCGTCTTAGTCTTTTACACTCGTCTTCGAGCCTTATATTCTCCTCATCTTGTCTCGCCGCACTTATCAGTGCACTCCTTTTTGCTCATTCTATATTCTTTTTCGCCGCTGTTCTTCTTTTTCCAAATTCTTAACTCCTTTATGACGTCCGTCTTCTTCTCTATTAATTCCTCATCCCATCCTTTTCTATTTTTAGCTTTACGAACTTCTTTTTTGTTTGTGCACTCAAATTCTTTTTTTATTTTTCCTATCATTATTTTCATCTCCTCGTTTACATTTCACTCTTCCAGTTTGATAATTCTGAATTTTGAAATTTGCAAAGCTTAAAATTAATATTTAAAATAATACCTGAATCATTTCAAATTTCACAAAGAATCTTAGGTTCGAATTGTGTAATTTTTTTGTTCTCGGCATCGAAAATTACGAATGAGGTGAAGCAAATTTGCCAAATTATAGTGCGATTTATCGAAATATGAAGATCATAATTATTTTTTAAAGGAATCTGTTATATCATCAGAGGTGGTATTTTACAGACCGTTGACAACCCTCCAAACCATAAAGGCAGAAAATCTACACAATATCGATCAAGTTAAAATTTTCAATAACAAAAAATGCTTAACGTCTAATCAGACTAGATGCAAAATAATATTTCAAATTAAAATTACAATTATTTCTTGAAAAAAAGACCCTACTTTTTCTACACTCCATTGGGAAAAAAGCACAAATTTTCTGAATAAAACTTCCCAATGGAGTGAAAAAAAGAGTAGGATCTTTTTTTCAAGTATCAAGTTTAAACCTTCACATTAAAAAATTAGCTATTTTGTTTAAAACCTCTTTTTTACCTATAAATAAATCTTCTCAACCGAAGGTTTAATAATTCTATTTTTTGTTAAATGTTAATCGTTTTTAGTTGAAATTTCAACTTCTCAATTAAAAATTAACTTTTTTAAAAAAATCCGCCTTTGAGGCTAACAACCTCCATTATTACATCCAAAATTTAAAAATTTTGTTGAAAATATGTTTGTTTGTTTAAAAAAGGATAGTTTTAATTCAAAAATTAAACTCATCTTAGTGGAAATGAACTTTTTTGTCAAAAATACCTCTTTTTGGCTTGAAAATTCAACGTTTATATTAAATCTGTTGTTTTGAACTGCCGAGAATTAATTTATTCATTTTCAGTTAAAAATTCAACTAGCTAATTGAAATTAAAGATTTAATTGTTTTATTTTCTTTAGAAAAGTGATCGTTTCTTTATAAAAATTTAAATATTCTTTGTTTGATGATTTTTTTTCATTAAACTATTTGAATAAGAATTCAAGTATTTTTCTGGAAACTTCTCTTTTCACATTTACATAATTTAAGATTGAAAAATTATTAGAAATGTAAACAAATTTACACCACAACATCAATTTTCGAACCATGCGACGCAAAATACGAAAAAAAGTTTTAGAAGGAAATTTTAGCTTTTAAAAAATCCTACCCAATCTTTTTTAACCATTCTTCAATAGGACTTGTCATTTTTTTGAGAATTTGAAGCGTTTGAAAATTCCTAGAACATATCGTAAAAAATCCAAAAAAAGACTAGTGGAATATTTTTGTTTTATCCATAAAAAGGGGTATGAAAATAGAAATTCCTTTCCATTCCTTTTTCATTACATAGAAAAATATTAATATGAAAACGCATATAAATACTGCGATCTAAAACAAATCTTTATGATAAAATTTCATTATATCTTTCCAAGTTCAAATAATAAATATCCGAGCGCGAAGCAGATTTCTTGTATGACACTTCTTCTAATTCATTGGATGACGTGAAGGATTGTAGTTAACATGCTGTATTTTGAAATTATATGAGATTGGACGAACGCGGCCTACTGGAACCTCCTGTATTTCATGTTTTGTTAATTCAGTCACCGTTTCACTTCGCATGTTTATTTTTACCCGTGATTTGTTGGCATTCCGAGAGTTACATGTATATATTCCGGCAAGATGATTACTACTCGCCAATATTGCAAACACGTCGCCAGAAACAGTTGTTAATACAATCAGTTCTTGGATTTGTATAGGTCTATAGCGATTCCTTTCTTCGAGAATTAAAATTAATTTATTCGCAGGAAAAATGTATCTTTGAAGTCCGAATAGCAGGTTTGGATTCTCTTTGGGAATAACCCGAATAAATTGAAGCTCGTCCAGTTGATATCCATAGCCGCCCCAAGAAAAAATCCTGGTAGGTAGAGCTATTTGTCTAGAAGAACAACTGGGCCTGGAACCAAGTGACGCCTCGGCAGGAGGAAAGGACCTGGCAGAGGAATTATGATTGTGAGAACCAAAAGGAGCAAATGTGCCGCCATGAGAGAATAAATCATGAGAGTGAGCCATCAGAGAATAAACAACAATTCGTTTTTTCAAAGTAACTCACCCATGACTGTAGTTTAGATGCTCTACTCTATAGCCGTATAAGATTTGGCGATTACGGCCTACTGGAGTTTCCTTGATTTCATCTGCGGTCAATAAGGCAATTTTGCCAGTTTTCATGTTAATTTTTATTCGTACTTTAGAGTGAATGTTAGTGTTGTATGTATACATTCCAGCAAGAGTGTCAGCACCGTCCAATATTGCAAAGCCGTTCCCATCGAATGTTGACAATACAATTTGTTCGTGAGTTGGTATAGGTCTGTAATTATTGGGTCCTTCGCGCACTTCAATTAGCTTATCGGCAGGAAGAGCGAATCTTCGAAGTTCAAAATGCCGTTGTGGGTTTTTATAGGAAATAAGTCGAATAAATTTAAGTTGATCAAGTCCATAGCCAAGTACGTTAGAAAAAGGAAGCCTTTTAAGTGAAGTACTATACACGGCTGGTGGAGACCGCAACCTTGAACGATGAGAAGGTTCGGCATGAAAAGAACACCCGATCGGAGATTGAGGCCTAGCAGGTGGTTGTTGTCTGTCAGATGGAGAAGAAGATGAATCGTCACGAGGAACATGAGGAATCGGGGCACCATTAGGCAAACATTCAAACTGTAGACTTATCTCTGCAAAAAGAAAGTGGCGATTAACTATTTTGAAAATTTTTGTTGCATTACTGATAATGATCTACAAAATATCAGAAATTATCACGCTAATCATGCACCCCAAAGGAAACAGAATTTACTACGTCCGAATCGTTGTTCTTGGGTAATGCTAAACGTAAACTACTTGGAAAAAACCTTGAAGAAACCTGGAAGATCATCACCAAGATCAATACAGAGCTTACCAATGAATTTCTCGTTGAAATTTACTTCAAGAATCACCTTCACTTTTTTGAAAAATATTTTACCTGAGGAAATATCGAAGTGTCCCGGAACTTTTTAGACACCCTGTATATATATAATATAATTGCGACGTCTTGCTGATAATCTGCAAGGTTTTTTCAAGGTTTGTTCCAAGCAGTTTACGTTTATGTTTAACATTACCCAGGAACAACGATGTGGACGTAGTAAATTCTGTTCGTTTAGGGGTGCTTGATTAGCGTGAGTCTCCTTGCCTCTCACGATTTGGGGTGCTTGATTAGCGTGAGTTCCCTTGTCACTCACGCTTCAGTGAAGTTGTTCGAACTGAAAACCTTGAGCTTCTTGACAGAAAGATATGCGATTGTAAAAATGAGTTACAGCATCACGAATCGTCTTCCTATCAATCAAAGTAGCCTGTTGCAGAATCCGATTCTGCAATTCGTCTAGGCTTTGCGTTAGCGTTGAGTATACTTTGCTCTTTAAATACCCCCAAAGAAAATAGTCGAGAGGCGTCAGATCAGGAGATCTAGCAGGCCACTCGATTTCACCCCTTCCTCTGATCCACCTTTGAGGGAACTGAGTATCCAAATATGCTCGAACCTCCCTATCGTAATGAGCCACTGCTCCGTCTTGCTTGAACCAAATATTTTGAAAATTATCGCCTGTAATCTCCCTTATTCTTGGTACAATTTGGTTTCTAAGAAGCTCTTCATATGTACGGACATTGAGATTACCATCGATGTAGAAAGGGCCTATCAATGTATCATTCAGGATACCGGCCCAAACATTAATCTTTTGTGGATATTGTTTGTGACTCACCAACATCCAATCAGGATTTGTGTCGGACCAATATCTACAATTTTTCCTGCTAACTTCACCTTTTAAAGTGAAAGTAGGTTTATCTGAGAATACTGTATTGTACAATAAAAGAGGATCTTTATCAATTCTGTCCATCATAATTTCACAAAATTCAACCTGACGATCAGGATCGTCTTCATTGAGCTCTTGTACCAGATGAACTTTGTAAGGATGGAAATTAACGCTTTTTAGAATATTTCGCACTGTCTCAGGTGCAACGTCATGCTCATCACAAGCTCGACGTAAACTAAGGTGTGAGTTTTCAACAAATGCTTGGGCTGTGTCCATCTGCATCTCCTCAGATCCTGCAGATTTTGGCCGACCAGTTCTCCGAAGGTCCTTGATAGATCCATGATTCATAAAGCGCCTTACAGTTCTTTCATTTTTTTATTTTGAGACAGGATTTAACCCTTCTCCATTACGAAAAGTGCGATTAAAAAGCAAACGAACTTGATCATAAGATCAAACTGGATCTCCCCAACCTCGCATCATTAATACAAATACCCTCTCTCGTTCCGAAAGCTTAGCTAGCGCCATAATAACCTTTTAGCAAAAGATAGTAAGTATGTACTCGTAATACGTAAATTTAGTTTCAATTCGTAATATTCGTATGGAAAAACGGTATAGGACTTATGGTATCGCCTAAAGTATTCACTTAGGTATGAAAAACGAAATAGGACTGTATAACTCTTCGGGGAGGAACATAACTCTCAACAGAACACCCGGAACTTTTAATGAAAAATTTCCTTATGATTTTACAATATTCAAAACGCTTATGCCAAGATCAATACAGATCTCACCAATGAACTTCTCATTGAAATTTACTTCAGGAATTACACTGACCTCTTGAAAAACTTTGTTAATTTCAAATAACCTCTGAGTGACCTTGACCGTTACAACTGACCTATGACTTGGGTACATACCTGAACGTAAAATTTCCTGCTTCATCGATTGCAGATGTAAAAAAGGGGGTTTCCATTTAAAAAAACAAAGTTGACCTTCAAAACCCAAGAAAGTTAATTTCAAGGTCAAAATAAAGGTCACCATTGAATTCCTCGTTGAAATTTACTTCAGGAATGGCCTTCAAAAAATGAACAGATGAAAGGTTTTACGTGAAACTAATTTAATATTATAAAAAGGAAACCAATAAAAATTACGCTTCATAGTGGCATTTTTCGAAAATAAACAACATTATTTTTCGTATGCTAATGATGCAAACACTTCCTCACCATTTCAGATACAAAAGCACTGACAAATTTTTATCAGGTGGTGTATGCAATTTCGGAAAAATCAGGGGAATACGATGTTTTTGAGCGGTGGCGGGCAAAAAACTGCCGTCGGCCTAATACTGGCTTAACTCTGGGCTGACTATAAAAAGAACTGTGGTAAATTGTTCGCCCCGACCGCAAAAAGGCGGTTGCAACCGAAAACTTTGAGAGATTATTAAACGATTAAATGTTTTAATTGATTCAAAATTTAAGAAATTCGCTTAATTGAATTAGATAGGATAGAGAGATTACGACGCAGAAATCGTTAATTTGCGGAAAGGTTGGAAAAGTTTTGAAAATTAGAGATCTGTTATAGTATTATATTTACCAATAGAATTAAGGATGAGCAATTCGGTAAAGGGCAAATAATAAACGACGCTCATTTTTTGCGATTAAAATTAAAACTGATTTGTAAGCTAATAAAAAGAATTTACCTAACAATGTATATGATTAATTCATCAGTAATTTATAAGAATATTATCTTCTACTCGCCTTTATTTTTTATACTTATCGCTCAAGTGATAAGATATAAATGAATACAGTAATCTTCCACTAATTCTAACGGCCGTGAAACGAACAAGAACAATTATTTCAAGGTTGCAGAGACCCCCACCTCTAATACAAGTCGGCAAGTTATTTTTAGCAAACAACGTTCATTGGGTACCCCATTCTTCTATCATTCTGCGTTAATTGTATTTACTTTTAGTTTTTCATAGAATAGTTCGGCGTTATATTTTATCGGTTGGACACTGTCCTTTTTTACGACTTCTGGTAATTATTTATGAAAAGAGAAATGATTATCCATTTCTATCTAGTGAATTTTGGCATTGCATTAAGCCAGTTTCTCTTCCTTTTATTTTTTATTTTTCTAAGCTAAACTTAGGTTTGGAAAAATCGTATTCGGTAGCCCAGTTTACCAAATGCCCTTAAGTGAACTTCAATTCCTCCGCATCCCCTTGGGGTTGATTGTTTTGGGGTCGAATTGACCCTTTGGGAGCTTAGTCAATAAATTGACTCAACCATCCTGTAAAACAAATTTTAGTTCAGTTCAGTTTATTGTAACATCAAGTAGGGCCAGTGCCCAATTATAAGAGGGATAATGACTATCGCTGACAATTTTTTAATTTCTTGTTTAAAATACCTAATCTACTTGTTTCTACAATAAAACGAGATATGTTACAAATAAAACCCAAAGGCACGAATCTACAATGCATTTATTATGTAAATAAATAAATTATCTATTGAATTACTTGAGTTCATATTTAAAATTTATACCGTCGGTTTATCGGTTTTTATAGCTAAGAATCTAATACCATTATACGCTGGAATTTCCATTATAAAATGCTCTAACGTATCCATTTTCGTAAGTTGCACATCTGACAAAAGGTGTCCAGAGTAAGCTTAGTTTATTGCAGTTGATTTTTTTTCAACAAACAGACATTAGACGAGACAATGCTATTAAAAGTGCCACAATATTTTTAATTGTTTGCTGCTAATGCGTTTCTAATTCTTTCTTGCAATTTTAACATTGTCTCCTACAATCGCTGTTTAACAACTTCCGGGTATTATTTTCCAATTAAATGCTTGAATCTTAGTTTCTCTAGTATGTGTTTAATTTGAGTTGGCCAATTATACTTATTCTTATTTGATTTTAGTTGATTTAGTTGAATTAGTTTATTGTAGCACCGCCTCACCGACCTCTGATCAGACATATCTAGAATTTTGATCCACCCCCTAATTGCCCTTGCCACAGACACATATTCCAATTTATATCTATGGGTTCCTAGTCTAATCATTTGATTAGGAATGTTGGGGAAAAGGTTCAATACTAATTAAAAATAGTCGACCTGCGTAGATTTAATTTCATCGAAATATCTTAAATACCGAATTTCAGTAGCATATAATAAGGTCGTTGAGATAACTGAGTTAAAAACATGATTCACCGCTATCAATTATCTTGGTTTTGCTTTGTAAAGAGTTCGCCGAGATAAACCTGTCGCTACATTAGCTCTAGATATTCGATCTTTCACATTCTCGCTATGCACCCATGTTGTTTGAATAATTTTCGTCAGGTAGCAGTACGAGTTTATTTGTTCCACCTCTTCCCCTTCCAATGTAAACTTCGGAAATTTCTTATTTTTGGGCATTTATGAAAAGCTAATATCTCAGTCCTTTCAACGTTGACTCGTAATTTATTTATTTTACAGTAAAGCTCTAAAGCATTTAACTTTAATTAAACGTCTGCTGTGGATTCCCTCAAGATCACAATATCATCGTCGAATGGAAGGATCAGAATTCCCAGTAGACCTCCCAATTCCACTTCAGAAGGTCCAAATGCTCTAAAAAGGTTCTCAGTATTGAATATAAACAATAGAAATAGAATCGGACTGAGTGATCCTCCTTGCGGAATTCCTAAATTGATTTTATTATCTTTCAATGTATCCACATTTACGTCAAAATGCTTGAGGAAGTTATGTAGAGCCTTATACGAAGTTAAAATCAAATATTAACCGGAATTCTTTTTTAATATTTATTTATTTATAAAACAATACAAAAATACTATTGATTATTTTTCTACATAGTCTCCTTCACGCTCAACACATTTTTTCCAGCGGTTTGGAAGCTTGTTAATTCCTTACTCGTAGAAACTTTGAGGTCGAGTCATCAACCAATTGCGCACGAATTCCTCAACATCTTGATCGTTGTCAAATCGCAATCCTCCAAGTGCATCTTTCATGGGCGCAAACAAATGATAGTCACAGGGTGACAAATCTGGGCTGTATGGAGGATGCTCAAGGGTTTCCCAAGGCATATTCTCCAGTTTTTGTTTCGTTTTACCCGCCGTATGTGGCCTGGCATTGTCATGAAGAAGGATGACGTTTCTGATGATGTTATCGCGTCTTTTGCTTCTGTAAGCGGCTTTTGCTGCCTCCAACAGCTGGCAGTAGTAGACCGGCTTCGTCTTTCCTTCGCCATTCTTTACTCGCCATCTTGGACTCGGGAGTGTAATGATGCACCCATGTTTCATCACATGTCACGATATGCTTCAAAAAAGTCTCTCCCTCCCGTTGAAATCGATTCAGATGTCTCTTACTGATTCGCAGTCGGATGTTTTTTTTATCTTCGTTCAATAACTTCGGGACCCATCTGGCATACATTTTTTTGAAACCAAGATGATTTTCAATGATTGTTTGAGCGCTTCCATAGCTAATGCCCACCTGTAAAGCGATTTCATAAATAGTGAACCGCCTGTCACTTTCAATAAGGTCACGAACTGCACCAATGTTATCGCCAGAGACACTTGATCTTGGACGTCGATTATGACTCACATTTTCCACACTTTCTCGTCCACTCTAAAATTTTTGGCCCAATCAAACACTTGAGTTTTAGACAGAGTATCATCCCCATAGTGAACCTTCAATCGAGTCAAAATTTCGCACGGTTTAACGCCTTCTTTAGTTAAAAACTTTATTATAACCCGTTGTGCAACGGACGCTGGAACCTGTTGCTCACTCATAGCTGTACTGACGAATTGACTGAGTCAATCAGCTCACCAAGCGTTTTACCCACTCCTAATACACTACATTACAAGAACCTACACTGTGAGAGTGCTTGCGATTGGCTAAGAAAAGTATTTGTAAAATTCCGGTTTATATTTGATCCACCCTTGTAATTAACCTCAGAAGACTGCTATTAAGTCCAAGGTCTCTGAGCTGTTCCCTTAATAATTTCTGCCTCACCGATGGGAATGCTTGCTCAAAATCGACAAAGATCCCAAAAAGAGTGCTGCCTTTAATTCTTATTATGGATTGTATTGCTGTATTTAATATGAAAATATTTCAATGCGACCTTCATTATAATCCACATATTAGTAACTTCTATAACATTTAAAATCTTGATTACGTTGTTAATAAAAACGATTATACCTCCACCCGCTTTTCCAATACTGTGATCCCTTTCTTCTAGGCTCTGAAGTGGTCGATAATTCTTGAGGAATGCTGGATTCACTTCCAATATTGATGACAGTCATGTTTCCATGACTACGATTATGTCGTAGTTTAATAGAAGTTTTTTTCTGATTTATATCTACGTCGTAATCGTTTTTAAACCCACTTATATTCGAGAAGACAAGTTTAAGTGGTTGTGTTTTTTTCCTTAGAAGATGACGTATTCGAAATGTTTTTGTTTTTGTTTTGAAACTTATTAATCACTTCCTTATTTCCTATCGATTTTTGACATATAAATTGGACCATAAAATTTCTCATGTTCTCGTATTTTCTTTTGTAGTTCTTTCTTTATCGTGTTCTTATTCTTTATCCCTTGTCTCTTTTGATTTGGTCTCTTTGAATTTGTGATTTTCTCCCATAATTTCTTGTCTCTTGATAATTGAAGTGAACGAAAAAAGAATAGGAAGTTTTAGATTTGTTGAATCTCCCTTCAAGGCCTTGGCATATTTTAGATCACCTATGGTGATATTTACTTCGAGAGTTTCTTTGATGAAAGTGATCATGTGATTGATTAACATGTGCTGATGATCTGGGGCATCCAATACGAAGGAAATCATGTTGTACCTTCCGTGTGTTCAATTCGACCGCTCAGTCTAAAAGTAATTTTTTTTGTAAATCCAGCTAATTAATTAATTATGGGGGTCACCCCGTATGTTCGGTCGAAAAAATCGATTTTTTTGTTGCCCAAATTTATTCGTAAACATACGTAGAATATGGTGGTGAAGTGATATTCCAATATTTGGAGTCATTGAAAAGTTACAGCTGTTAGAACGAGAAGGTTTACTTCATCGTTTAAAGCGTTCTTGAACTTTCAAACGCGTTTTTTTCGAAACCACATTTTTCGAATTGACCGTCATGACATCTCAAAAACGGTTTGTCCGATTGCTTTTAAATTTGTGGGGAAGATTCAGCACATGTGTACGCATCACAGCTTCACCGATTAAAATTCCGTTTGGTTTTTCAATTTAAAAAAAACCGTTCGCCCGAAATTATGCTGGTCATGGAGAACTTTTTTTGTACTAAGTGTCATCGGAGTGGCGCCATACGCATTATAATAAAGATTTTGTGGTCAAACTTGCACAATTTACTGTTAAAATTTAAATAAATATGAAGTGAAAAATTCAAAGTTGTATTTTGTTATCGTTCGTCAAAAAAAACCCAAAATAGGTAAAAAAAACGGGCCGTCACACAGGGTGACCCCCTTAACTAATTTCTGGAGGTAGATCGCAACAAATGTGCATATAAATAATTTTTTAAATATGTATCTTACTATTAACGACAGTTCTGTTTGACAAAATTGTTTTCACCAGAAAATAATGGAAAACAGTAGAAAATCAGCTCATAAGAGAAGAAACTGATTTAATTTTTTTATAACTGATATCCTGTTGATCCACTTATCTTAACTGTATTTTTATTATTTTTTTATAGCTGCATTTTTTCCTACAAGTCGCACCTGGAACATAATTCGTTGAATAAAACAAGTAATGCAAATAATAAAAATTAATAACAATATCTGCGGAGACCTTATAAATATAAGGAAAGCAGTTAATAAACAGTAATCTTTAAGAAAAAATAAGGTTTCAAATAATTACACATTATTTAGGTTGTTTTTATTTTTAGGGTTCTATGAATATAATTTTTCCTAGGTTCTTCAAAAATTAAAAAAGATTTTGGAAATTTACAGTTACGTCAAATTGACATTTTAACAATAAAAGTCCATCTGCAACCAAACAGCGGAATTTCTAAGCAAAAAAATTAATTTTTAACGAACAAAGTAACATTGCTCATATTTCAATTAAAAAACATTTTTATTTTTAACCAAAAAAAGATTTAAAAAGTAAATTTCCAACATTTTTAGAAAAATATCCTTTAAAAATCAGATGACAAAAAATCGAGGACTATAATTTGGTAATTGTGGATTCTCTTTCGTTAAAGCTTCTTCGACTTTATCAAAAACATTTGCAATTTTCTTAAATACTATTATGTTAAATCTATTTTATATTGATTTATAGTGATTAATGTAGTGGAGGCCAATTCCGGTTTATATTACCGACATGTTTATACTCGGATCCGAATCTTTTTTAAGCCGAGTTCTATAGGATACAGTATACTGCGAAAATTTTTTTGTTAACTAAAAATATAAAATTGGTACCATTAAATATTGTACTTGCCTTATACTTAATTAAAGAAAATTAGAAAGAAAGATTTCAAAATTCTAAGAACGGCTATTAATAGTACATTCGACGCTACTTACCTTGCCGCTGCTTACATTGGAGCTTCCCCTAACTCTCGGAAGAGCTTTTTCCCCACCACGACCGCGACGGCTCGGCATCTAAGAATTGTTCCGCTCGCTATTTACGTTGCCGTCAATGGTTTAGGTCTTTTGAGGAAATTTTAAAGTGCAAAAATTCATTATATGCTGTGTTAATGAGGCTTATAAAAGACACTGATCCGCGCGCGACAACGTACGTAGCGAGAATTACTCCAGGAGAATTACTCCCCTACCTTCCCATCCGCGGCCAGGTAAATGACGTCGACTGTACTCAGAAATCCAAACAATTTATCCTCGTGGCTTTTTTCTATAAAAAGAAATTTATCACAGTTAGAGCATTTTCAAAATCCAAAAAAAAAAAAAACTAAAATGAACATTTCAAGCCAAGCAACACATTATTATGATAAAGACTTTTTTAATTTGGTTGAAAAGTTGAGCAAGCTACGAAAAAAATGACAAAAAACTTGTTTATCCAAAAAATAGCTAACATTTTTGATAGGACACGTAGTTTTTTCTTTAGTCGTAAAAATGACATTCAAAATAAAAAAATTAAATTTTTTTGAAAAAATGACACAAGGTATGAAATAAAATTAACAGACAGAAATTGTTCGCCTAAAAAGATCTGTGAATTTATTATTAATCATTTTTCGATAGTACTAGTAGATTTTCTTTCAATCGTAAAAAACAAGGTTAAAAATTTTTTAAATAAATTTTTGGAACAAGGACAGAATAAACGAAAGAGGACATAGGATCTTATGTAGGACCACATATAGGTTCCTGTATTAGACCCTATGCAGATGCGCAGTGGTTTTTATTTATTCGTAAAAAACAAGGTTAGAAATCAAAAAAATTATAAAAACAAGGAAATAAGAATTAGTATGATTCCATTTTTATGCATGTCATGAATTGTTATGATATACATTTCGTGACATGATGCATGTTTCAGTGCAGCCTAGAATACAATTTTAAGCAAAATAAGAAACAAATATAAAAATATTCATGATAAATACAATAGGCTCTTTATTTTTCAATTTTTTAATTAGCAATCCCAGACAGTGTTACAAAAAAATGTATTATATAAAGGTCTGTTGACCTTTGATTTTAAAAGGTCTGTGCAAGAATGTGCGAAAATATAAGGACCAAGCGCCTAGCGCGAGGTAAATAAATAATCAAGCGCGAAGCGCGAGATAATTGCACAATCGAGCGCGAAGCACGAGATAAATACATCATCGAGCGCGAGAAAGAACAGTCGCGCGCCCTAGGCGCGCGTGATCGTCTCGTCCGGAAGTGTAAAGAGAGTTATTGAACAATGATTTATAAAATTAAAATGATTAAAATGAATTAAATGATCAAAAAGTTCCCGGAATTTATTTTTAAAATTAGAAATATAAGTTTATTCTTGAATATTGATGTGCTCTCCTTCAAAGTAATGCCCATCGACTGCCACGCACTTATTCCAGCGCTTGATCCAGCTCTCAAAACATTTTTGATACTCAATTTTCGATATGCCCATCAGTGCCATTTTCGATTTATGTGTTATCTCCTATCGGCTGCTAAAACGCCACACGGTGATGATTCCAAGAACTTTTTCATCAAGGTGGTATATACCTATATACGTTCTTTAGCCCGGGAAATTCAATAATTAATTGTAAGTATCGCCGTTAATGACGTTGATTTTGGAAGTAGTTAGTAATGCAGTTAACTTAGTTTGAGTAATTTTCTCCCTAGGTCTTCAAACGTTTAGTATAAAAATAATTTTTAAATAATTTAATTGGATAACTTTCTACGATGTCTGTGATTGGCCAGAGCGCCCCACCGTGGGGATTGTCAAACCTGATTGGCCAATCAAGTCTTTTTGTTTAAAAAATCTGGGAGGACGAAAATCCAAATGGGATTGGTATTATATCCGTTTTCCGTATTGACGTTATTAGGTTTTTTAAAGATTTCGATTGCTTCTCTATGTTTTCTGGGAAAGATGTTGTGTGTTTTTGCAGTGACTGTTGTTCTGTCAAATAAAATGTTATTTTCTGTTTCGATATGATGTTCAGCTACTGCTGATTGCGTGAAATGTTTTAGCCTAACTTCACTCTTATGTTCCTTTATACGTTAGCTCACCGCTCTTCCGGTTTCTCCAATATAGACTTTTCAACACGAACAAGGAATTTTATATACTCCTGGGCTATGTACTCGTTCTGTATTAGAATTTGCTTAACGTTTTGTAATTCCTTTTGTAACTTATCTTTATCTGCCATGGAGACATCTCTGTATACAAGGGAGTTGATGACAGATTGCTTTGAGATGGGTGATGGCGGAAGAAGGCATTTAGGTGGCTGTTTGTGTGTGTGGGTTTTCTGTAAACTTCATATCCTAATGTGTTATCAAATCTTTTCTAAATTAATACTACTCGTCCATGTCGCCATTGACAAAAGTCTCATCAACGCAAAGGAACCAAAATTCCTGTTTCAGCTTGACTTGGTTGAAGATTTTAGTTTCCAGATGTTCCCTAAAGACATTGACTATTACAGGTGAGATCGAGGATCCCATTGCTGCACCTGATGTTTGTAAAAGATTTTATAATATCGATTATATCAGAGATTGGTACTTTCGTAAAGAGAGATACCATGTCGAAACTCATTATGATGTCTTGGGGTTAAATGTGAATCTGTTGTACCTTTTTGATAAAGTCCAATGAGTTTTGGACGTGAGTAATGGAGTTTCCTGTGAAACGATTAAGTTTTGTAGCAAGAAAGCGTGATGTGTTGTAAATTGGTGAGTTTATCGCGCTGACGATCGGTCTGAGTGGAATGTTATCTTTGTCGATTTTTGGGAGCCTGTAAAGTATTGGAGAGATGGGATTAGTTGGCATTAATTGAAATATTGTTCGGCTGTCAAGTTTAGAGTCTTTGAGAAGGGTTTTTGTTTTACTGACCATTGTTTTCGTAGGGTCCTTTTTAAGTTTTGTGAATGTATCGCAAGTTAGAAGGTCTATGATTTTGTTGGTATAGTCTTCTCTATTCATTATTACTGTTGTGTTTCCTTTGTCTGCGTGTAATAATACGATATATTTATTCCAAATGAGTACTTTAATTGCAGTTTTTCTTGTTTTGTTAAGTTTAAAGAAGGAATTTGAGCTTTGCGCAAATTGTTGGACGTCCTGCGTCGTATGTCATTCACTTTTTCGGGTGAAAGTGTATACGAGGTGTGTTCAAAAAATAAGGTGACTTTATGGTTTTCTTAAAAAATATTCATTTATTCCTCAATATTTATGTTGTCCCCTTTAAAGTAATCCCCCTCAGATATAATACACTTGTGCCAACGCTTTTTCCAATCATCGAAGTACTTCTGGTAATCATTTTGTGGTATAGCCTTGAGTTCTTTCAGCAATGGAGTTTTTATCTCCTCAATCGTTGAAAATCGATGTCCTTTCATGGGTCTCTTCAGTTTTGGGAAAAGAAAAATGTCACTGGGGGCCAAATCCAGTGAATATGGAGGCTGAGGCATGACTGTGGTGCTGTTTTTGGTCAAAAAATCTTTCACAAGCAACGAGGAATGAGCAGGTGCATTATCGTGATGCAAAAGCCACGAATTGTTTTTCCAAAGTTCCGGAAGTTTTTTGCGTATCTCATGCGATGGATCTTTTGATCAAAATTAAGCAGTTTTAAAACAAATTTCGCTGACACATGTTTCATGCCCGAAACGTCCGAAAAGATACTCGTAGCATGGCATGAGCCAACCGATATGCTAACATCTTCAGCAACTTCTCTGATGGTGATCCGGCGATTTTTCAACACTATTTCTTCCACTTCTTGAACGTTTTCATCTGTTGTTGACGTGCTGGGACGTCCAGGACGAGGTTCGTCTTCGACATCTTCTCGGCCTTCTTGGAACAGCTTGTACCAAATATACATATTTTTCTTACTCAGAGTAGACTCACCATATGCAACTGTCAACATTTCAAGAGTTTTGAGCACTGGATTCCATTTTTCACACAAAATTTAATGTAAACACTTTGCTCCATTTTTTTCGAAAGAAGAAAATCGCCGAGCACACCAAACTCTTCTAACCTTTCACGCCTCTGCCAGGAAAACAACATGAGCTATATAGTCAAAACTGTGAACAGATGATCGTGACGAGTGTACCAACACAACAAAACAAAAAATTTAAAACTTGAATGTACGTAGCCTTCGAAAATTGAAGTCACCTTACTTTTTGAACACACCTCGTATATTGTGGCTCTTACATTGCTGATTATTTCTTCTTTTGGGACTTTCGAAGGAGCTACTGCAAAATTATGTCCTTTAGATAAGGCTGAAATCATTTTATTGTTGAGATGATGGTCAGAGATGTTTTTTACTGTGTCTGTTAGTTGCGTTTGCTAAACTGAAAAGCTCCTTAATCCGTTGGGATTGGTTAAAAGATATACAGTCCAATGTGGACCAATTATCAAATCTGAGGGTGTTTGATTGGAAAAGATAAAGTTTTAATAGTTTTTTGGAGGCAGTATGCAAAAGAAATTTGGTATGTTGTATTCTTTCTTTCAAAAGAAGTAAAATTGTATTATTCAGAACTGATTTGGATGTATATGGTCCCAAATTATTTTTCAGTTTTGAGACATTCGGGACGATTTTGTTATCCCTGCACTACGAGGGTGGATTGATAAGTTTCCGGCCTGACCAAGAAAAACAACGTTTTTAAGAATTTTTTTTTTTTATTTCTCAACATAATCTCCTCCAAGGCT
>NC_046664.1:2473537-2487725 GCF_010883055.1 Belonocnema kinseyi | reverse complement strand
AAGCTATCTAAGGATGGTACTATAGAACGCCACCTCAAGGTAGGCCTAGTGGCGCCATCTCTTGGTCAGGCCGGAAACTTATCAATCCACCCTCGTATTCCCCACGTTGGATTCCTCTGGCCAATCACAGGCATCTTAGAGAGTATACATAAGAACAACATAAGCTGATACCTCAGTTTCAGATCAGCCCTGAAGAAGTAAACTACAATTTTCACGATACATCGGCAAAATTCGTAATTTTTTACACGAGTGAAACCCGAAATATCTCTTTTTAACAAAATGAATAATCGTGAAAGCATCAAATCTATTAATAATTTAATTTCATGAAGAGCGTGAGAGAAGTAAAAGATGTGCGCCACTAACTAACTTGTATAAATTCCCATGTGAAAGAATTATATAGGACACAGAGGTAGCTGTGCAAAATTAGTGCCGTGTATGCGGAACCACTCGAAAAGTGGGAATCAAAAAGTTCGTTAGAACGGGAGAACTATCATCACCGAATTACGACGAGATGGACAGCGGACTCGGTCAACTCAATATGGAAAAATGGTGAATTTTTACAACTTAGGCGCGAGGCGTTGAGAGACAACGAGGGAAGTCAAATTAGTTCTTCTGTCTATCGAAGGTGGCGCTGACGCCAAACGCCGAGGGTCACACGCATGCGCGTAAAGTAAATTGTTTGTTCTTTTCGTCTGTTGCATGATGCACTGGTGAAAGTTGGACTTCTTAAATCGTGATCTTCTAATTTCTTTTCACTGAAAATAAGGACAAAATAAAGTTAAGGAGACACACAAAATGAGAAATAGAGTGCTAATTGTCTTTTGTTTCTCATTTTGCATTTTTAATTGCTTTATTTTGTCTGTATACTTCGTTTTTCAGCGTGCGCTGAATTTCGCCATTTATTTTATATAGTTGGGATCGAACCTGATGGGCAGTCGGGGCTAATCACCATAAGCGATCTTTTAGGAAATTCATTCACCAGAAATCAAAATGTCTTTCAGGTAGCCCCACTTAAGGTAGTAGAAACAATTGTGAAATATTTTTAATAGATCCAATAATTTAATTTTTAAAATAAAAAGATTTGGATTACAAGTGTCGTTAATTGTGCTTTTAGTGATCGGACGTTTCCACGTGACCTGTCAGGGTGTATACTTTTATACAGGAACCGGAAGCTCAGGCTTTTCCTTCCTTTTCAACCCATTTTCTTGGTGGTTTAGAAATGTCGACATAATTGGCTTAAAAAAAGTTTGCATTTGAATTGACGTCCTTAATTTTCCTGACGATCTCGCTTCTGGGAGTACCATTCCTTTATAAAATCAAAGAAAAGAATAGTTTCCGAGATATTTATAAGATGAAAACTTTGAGAATCGACGCAAGACTAGACACTGGATTTAGAAGCAATCACTTACCCAAAGAATTTTTGTCAAATAATTACTTTAAAATTAAAGGGCTCAAATTAGAGAAAAGTAAAACTCATTTCAATGTACATTGGAAGCAGAATTTGTGAATAAAGTTTCTTTTATATTAGTCGTTAATAACAAACAGTAAAAAAAGCTTGAATTCTCATAAATAAAGTCCATGAGAGGAGAATTTTCACACATCAGTATAAAAAATTAAAAAGTAAATTCATTTAATCTTGAAACAAATTTGATTTTTATAAAACTCTTAAATTATGATTGGAAACATCCTTTTTTCAGTTCAATGGTAAAGTTTACTAACAAAGTCACGAGTTACCCATGGGATCTCCAATATCAACTTCTGCAGCAAATATTGTCATGCAAAAAATTGAAAATAAATTTTAAAGTCACTCCATTACTTAATCATTTTATATTTCCACTATATCGATGATACCTTAATTTCCCTACCGGAAGATGAAATCAACGAACTGCCAAATAAATTTATTACTGCTGACGCTAAACTTAAATTTACTATGGAATTGGCTATAGATAATGAAATCAACTTTCTAGATCTAGCATTAAAAATTTCAAACAATAAAATGAAAAACTAACTAACTAAAGTCTAACTAAAGTCGGCGAAAGATACAAACATAGATTTAATTCGCAAAAGACAATATTTGCGCAATCTACGAATCCTAAAGATAGTATTCTTAGGAAAATGGTTGCACTGCGCCACATGCAAAACTTAGATAAATTTTTTTTCAGAATTTTCAAAAAAAGTAATCTTTAATTAGTTTTTAACATCATCAATAATTCAAGAAAAATCTGGTTTAGAAGTAATAAAGATAGAATTAATATTGTTGTTATCTCTTTAAATAGGCAGGTCCCTACACTTGAAATCGCACGTATTTTTCTTGGAAACAATGAAAAGTACAAAAAAATTTTAAGATAAAATTTTGGATGTGTAAAAGACTTCTATGAAAAATGTCTCTTGTTCTTTTGCGATAGTTTTTATGGTTTAACAACAAAATAAAAAAAAAACTACATATTTAGGGGCAAAATTCTACCGGCCTCGAAAGGGGTTTAACTGACACGATTATTATTTCCTAATAATGTGATTTTTGAATTTTTATTTAAACTATGAAAAATAACGCAAAAGAACAAGATACATTTTTTTAGAACTTTTTTAGACGTGCAAATTTTTATCTAAACATTTTTTAGTATCTGTTATTGTTTTGAAAAAAAGTAAAAAATTCATTTGTAACAAGAAGGAATTGTTCTGGTTACAAAATTTATTTAGCAAGCATACAACTTACAGGATACATGGGTATCAAAGTAAAGATTTTAAAAAAAATGTACAAAAAACTTAAAGGTGGTTTTTTTTTCGAAAATATATTTTTAATATTTTTAGAAAAACCACTGCCATTTCTGGGTTTAGAGAGGTTCAAAACGTTAACATTTAAAAAAATTGATCATAGATCATTTCGAGTTATTAACTACCTTTAAAATAACCTAACAAAAACTCTGAAATTTAGGAGTAAAAATTCTTCAATGTCGCTGGTATAATAAATGAACCCCTAAAGTTTTAAAGGACAGTTAACAGGTTTAGACTGGGAAACCTTTATTTTTGTTCAAGTTACTTTCGAAATATGTTTCGAAAATAAAAAATCTAAAAAAAGAAAATGTCTAAAATGCGAATGAATTTGCAGACGATGAGAAGAATTTAAAGGAAGTCAAACAAACTTAATGAATTACTTGAGCATGTTAGGTAGGTTGGAAAGACTTTAGGATCAACTAAGACAAAACTAAAGGAAAATATTAAAATAGATTTCACTAAGTACAATTCACTAAATTGAGAAATGTTTCAAAGATTAGAGTGAATCTAAAAGAATTCCGGAGAATTTGATGAAACTCATGAAAATTTGGAAGAATGTCATATCATGACATTTTCGAAACACAAAAATCTCCATTAAAATTTTTTTAAATTAATTTTTAGAAAATCAGAATACATTTCAAAGCCTAGCTGGAAAATTTATATATGATTTATACATAGTGTACCAAACACTACTTCTTTTTATTTGTTCGATAAAGAAAAAGTAAAAAACATCATTGTGATTGTCTACAATATATAAACTATACATTACTTTTTCACGATAGAAGACCTTAAGGAAATTCGACTCAAGCAATATTTTTATTTTAAAATTCTGCTATGTGACTTTCTCTAAACAGAGAGACTAAAGAGGGAAATGGGGTAAAAATGTGACTAAAAGTTACTTTGGTGTTTTCGTGTTGCCATGTATATTTATAGATAAAAGCGTAGGTTATATTTCTCGTTAGTTAATCTAAAAAATTAACTAAAAATTTTTCTTTGACGATAACTCTTTTATTTTAAAGTGACTCACTCATGACTGTACTTTACATGCTTTACTCTATAGCCTTTTGAGAAATTTCGATGGGGGCCTACTGGAGTTTCCTTGATTTCGTCTGCGGTCAGTAAGGTAACTTTACCAGTTCTCATGTTTATTTTTGACCGCACTTTAGAGTAAAAGATAGGATCGTACGTATATATACCATAAAGAGTATCATTGCTGTCCAATATTGCAAATACGTCACCATCAAATGTTGATAATACAATTTGTTCTTGGATTGGTATAGGCCTATACCTATGTTGTCCTGCGAGAACTTCAATTGGTTGATCGACAGGAAAAGTGTATCTTCGAAGTTCGAATTGCCGTTGTGGATTTTTATGGGGAATAAGGCGAATAAATTTAAGCTGATCTAGTTCATAGCCAAGTACGTTAGAAAAAGGAAGCCTGGTAGGTGAAGTTCTATGCACGGCTGGAGGAGAGCGGGACCTTGAATGAAGAGGAGGTTCGGCATGAGAAGAAGAACTGATCAGAGGGTGCATTCTGGCATCAACATGAAAACTGGAAGGATGAAGAGTGCTGGCCGGAGGATGTTGTCTTTTAGAAGAAGAAGATTGTCCGGCATGAGGATCACCTGAAATTGAGGCACCTTTAGACAAACATTTGAACTGTTGAATTATCTCTGCAAGAAGAAAGAGGCAGATACTAGTATTGTGTGTAGCAGCTGGTGTAATAAAACATTTATAAATCTGCCAGAATATTTTTTTTCTTTGCGAAATCAATTTCTAGTAATAATATTGTTATAATTTTTAATTGTTTAAAGATTTTAAAATTTCTTGGAATTATTGTCTTTGGTAGTGTAGCTTTCAGTTGATCCAATGGAATAATTAAAAATAAGTCATTAACATAACGTGCGTAAGCTGTAATTTTTAATTTAATTTTTTCACGAAATTATAGTCTAAATCTTGCATTACTATTTCAGATAATCTGGCTGATATTAGGGACCTCACAGGAGGTAATAAACATTGGTTAGAAATAACATCATCGGAAAATCGAAAAACCCATTCATAATTGATATTAGCGAAAAATTGTGTTACATCAAGAAAAGCCGTGATGTAATTATGGGAATTTTAATATCAGAAGCGAGCTCTTTGCATGTTCTTTGCACAAAGGTACCAATTGTAGCAGCAAATATATTTTAAGTAGATGTGGCAAGGGTCTAGTTAGACCACATGTCACGAGAGCGGCGCTATCGTCGAATTTGTGGCTTCGGTTTTTTCCAGTACTTTTCAACCTAGTTCGGCAATCCCGCTGCGTTTAAACTTATTATTTTGAAATATAATCTGATGGATTATTTAATATTTAATAATTGATTAATTATTAATTAATTCAAAATTTCAAGTTCCCGCTCGAACAAAGCTGAGCTTATTGCTCCGCCTCGTGGCATGTGGTCAAAATAATACGCTATAACTCAGCGGCATTGCCGAATTAGGCCGAGAAGTACCGGAAAAAACCGAAGCCACAAATTCGACGATTATTCGTATTAATTAAAAAAAGTAGAATATAGTGTTATACATAAATCAATAATATTAATAATAATAGCATGAAAGTAATTGAAGTTAATGATTTAAAATCCTAACCTTGAAATTCCATCTTTTTATTTTTATAATGAAAACTTTTGGAAAGCGAAAAAATAAAAACTTTTGTTTTAATATTGTATTCCTAAAGAGGATATATCAATTAATTAATTATGTAATTAGTAATATTATTGACAAAATTAAAAGTCAATGAAAATAGTTTAGGAAAATTATTTTTTGCAAGCAGGACGTCTTATCAGTTAATTTTTATTTATATAAATATATATATAATATTTATATAATATAACCTATAAGAAATATACTTATATCAATATGTATACATTATATATTAAGGTGGAGTAAAAATGATCAAATTAGTCGAATAGTTTGAGCTGAGCGAAACAAATTTTTATGTTGATATCTAAAAAAAGTTTTAAAAAATTTGAAATCGTTTAATGTCTTCTGTTCCCTTTGAATTGAAAATTAAAAAGTTTGAAAATTTTCAAAAATTTCCCTATTGCTTACAAATTTATGGCGAATTTTTTATATATACAATTTTTTCTAGTGAATATTATAAAAAAATATATAAAAAATTTTTTGCGCAATTTACAATTTTTCAAAATAGCCAAAAGGCATGTTGTTTGGATTAAGTCCGATGCACACATTTTCAAAAAAGTTGAATATGTCGAGCCTAAAATTTCTTCAGCTTGAATCAAAGAAACATGCTATTATTTTGTTTTTTGGGACAAAAAATGTAGTAGTCTTTGAAGCATTCAAAAATGGTCAATGTAAGTATTTTTTTTAGGAATGTAGACTATTGGTTGGGCTAAAAAAATTTTTTTTAACAAAATAATAGCATATTTCTTTTACTCAAGGTAAAGAAGTTTCAGGATCAACAAATAAGAATTTTTAACAAGGTAGTTGAATTTGTAACAAAATAATCAAATTTCTTTAAAAACAGTGCTATTTCTAACCAAATACGTGATTGAATTTTTAATCAAATGGTAAAATTTATAAAAAGATTAATACATGAATTTTAACCAAAAGCCAAGTTTTGGATCAGTTTTTAAACAAATTAGCTCAAATTTCAAATAAAATGAATTCAACCCAAAAAAGTTCTATTTTTAACCAAAACGATGAATTTTCAATAATACAGTTGAATTTTCGACTAAAAATCATGGTTTTTAACAAAATGGCTAAATTTTTAAGAAAATAATTCAATTATTAATAAAATAGTTCCACTTCTAACCCAATAGTTAAATTTCCAAACCAATAGCCGAATTTTAAAAGAAGATTAAATTTCAAACAAAAACAGTTGCTATTCTTTTAACCAAAAAGAACGCAGTTTTATCCAAAAAGACCAATTTTCATTAAAAAAACTTTAATATTCGAAAAAAGATAATTTTTCAACAAACTAGTTGTAATTTTCAAACAAAATAGATTAGTATTTTTAAGGAAAAATATGCATTTTTGATCCAAAAAAGACAAATGTTCAACAATACAGTTTAATTTTCGATCAAAAAGATAAATTTTCATTAAAAAAATACCAATTTTCAATCAAAAGGGAGGAATTTTTTTTAACAAGCAAGTTGAATTTTTCACAAAATAACCAAATTTTCAACAAAATAGTTTCATTCGTATTCAAATAGTTGAGTTTTCGATTAACTGGTGCAATTTCAGAAAGAAATTATTAAATTTTAACCAAAAACAGTTTCATTTTCAATAAAAAAATTTAATTTTTAACAAAATAATTAATTTTCATAAAAAAAGAACTTTGACTAAAAACAGTCGCATTTTCAACCAAGTAGTTGATTTGTTCAGAAGAAAGTTGAATTTTCAAACAAAGAGGAGGAATTTTCAACAAAACAGTTAAATTTTCGACCAAAGAGATGATTTTTTTTACAAAATAGTTAAATTTTTATCAAACAATTAAATTTTTATTAAAATAGTTGCGTTTCTAACCAAAAAATTCAAATGTAAATAAAATGGTCGAATTTTTAAACAAAAAATATTAAACTCCAACCAAAAACTGTGGAATTTTCAACCAAACAGTTGAATTTTCAAGCCAAAAGATGAATTTTTTAGAGGACAGTTGAATTTTGAAAAAAACAGTTTATATTCAAGCAAACAAAAAAATTTGCAACCAAAAATATGACTTCTACAAAAAAAACTTGAAACTTTTAATCAAAAAGGACGAATTTTCTGTCCAAAGAGACAAATTTTCATAAAAAAACTTAAATATTCAAAAAAATATGATTTTTCAAGAAAGTAGTTTTAATTTTCGAACAAAATAAATTAGTATTTTTAAATAAAAAGATGACTGTTTGAGCCAAAAAGACAAATTTTCAACAACAAAGTTTAATTTTCGATCAAAAAGAAGATTATTCAACAAAATTAGTTCAATTACGAAAAAGAACATATGATTTTTTTAACTAACAAGTTAAGTTCTTCACAAAATAATGGAATTTTCAACTAAATAGTTTATTTAAATTTTGGAATTTTATTCAATTTTTTTCAATTGTTTAATTTATCTCAATTTCATTTAAATTTACGGCTTGAATTAAATTTTTTTTTTTTAATTTCACTACAATTCTAAAGTACGAAAAGAATGTTCTTTCAAATTTATTTATTCTTTATCTCGAAAACAGAAAATCACGTTCGGTTTGGGATAGAGGTCTTAAATTCCCGACAATTTAAGTTCTGGTTATATAACCGAGAATATGATAGAATTTAGGAGAATTTAAAAGAATTTAAGAATTTATGATTTTTATCAATTTTTATTGTTCAGGTTATATCAGCGGTTAAATATAAATTATTTTCTAGCTCAGACATATTCAGAAATTGCAGTGTTTCATATACAAATTAAAAATTTTCAAATGTATTAGATTATTTCAAACAAACAAAAAAAGTTTTTTCTACTTTAAAAAATAACTCTTTAACAAAATACTGGAATTTTTAACAGAATAGTTAAATATTCAACCTAAAAAGATAAATTAACAACGAAAAAGTGTCATAGTTTATATTTTAATAAAAAAGAAATTAAATTTATACAACAAAAGAAAATAATTTCAAAACTAAAAAGACGAATTTCCAACAAATAAAGATTTTTTACTCAAAATTAAATAAAAGTTTATCTAAATTATTGAACCTTCAAACCAGAAGATAAATTTTCTTGATAAAAATTCAATTTTCAAACAAAAAATATGTCTGTTCAACGAACTGTTGTACGAAAAAAACGCGAATTTTTAAATAAAAAGGATCAATCTTAAAAAATTGAAAAGTTTCAATTTCTGTTAAAAATAAATTCTAAACAAACAAAAAAGAATTATTTTCCACTAAACAGTTTAATTTTCAACCAGACGTAAGCCTTTAATAAAAAAAATGTCACAATTTAGTCTAACTTTGATACAAGTAGTTGATTTTTCAATTAAAAAAGATTAATTTATAACAAGATAATGAAACTTTCAACCAGCGACATAACTTTTCAACTTAAAATATGAATCTTTAACAAAAAAGTGATTTCTTAATAAAGCGATGCAACCAAATGTTTTAAACAAATTAGTTGAATAATCAGGCAAAGAAGAACTATTTTTAACCAAAAAGTTTCTGCCAAAAAATTGAATTTTTAATTCAAAAAGACGAATTTTTAACAAAATAGTTAAATTCTCTACCAAAAAGTTGCATTTTTATTAAAAAAAGATCAATTTTGCACTAAAACAGATGAATTTGTAATAAATCACAAATTTTGGTTTCAGTTCATTTTTCAACACCAAAATATAAATTTTCAGCAAAAAGTAAATTTTCTACGAAATGGTTAAGTTATAAAGAAAATAGTGTAATAGCTTAATTTCTAACTAAACAGTTGCATTTTTATCAAAAAAGATTTAATTTCTGCTAAAGCAGGTAAAATTTCAAATAAAAAAGACAATAAAAAAAAAAGAGTTGAATTTTCAACCGAAAAGTTAAAGAAAAAATTCAATTTTCTATTAATTAAAATAAATTCTGAGATTCTCATAAATTCTCAGAGAATTTATTTCTCGGTAATATTCTCGGTAATATTCTCATTCTGGTTGCCGTTCTCAAAGTAATATAACCGGCTCAGAACTCTAGTTTGGGAATTTTGGTTTTGGGACTTTCAGTGTGCCCCCTGGTCCCACCCTGCCTTTTGACATGATCGTGGACGCGGTTGCCATAGAAACGATGAAAAGTTGTAGAGGGCAGCACCTCGATATGTTCGAAAATGTAATTAGATATATATATATATATATATATCGGCAGTCCCCACTCCTGACCCTTGCCGCATCTAGGTAAAATACCTTTGGTAGCAGTATCAAAACGGAGAAACTTTTAAATCCTCCAACCATTAAGGCCATGTCACGAGAGGGTCACGTGACCAAACCTGGTCTTCAATTTTTCTTTCCCAACTTACGCCTAAACGAAATGAGGTATCGCTCTGAAAGTTTGGGAAATGAAAGAGGAGGCAATAAAGTCCATGTCTCTGTTTTGTTGCGGTGGAAATTTTAAGAGAAAAATTTTTTTAAAGAAAATACCAGTGGAAGTTTTCTTTCCCAACTTACGTCCACACGAAATGAGATATCGTTTTAAAAATTTGTCACGATAAATCAAAGGCATGCAAGAATGTGTCTCTGGTCCTAAATAATTAGAAAAGTGAAAAAAGTTTTTTTTAATTACTATTTTGGGGAAATACCGACCGTGCTGTCGTCAAACCCCGTAAGCAATTTGCAATGTTGTCAATAGACTAGTTATGAGGCTTACATTTATCAAAGTGGGGCAAAACAACAAAAATCGCTCGCGAACATTATGCACAAATAATGCAAAAACTAATGTTTGCACTTGAAATGCAAATAAACATATTTGGTCTGACATACGTATCAGTCTCGTATCAGCTGTCAAAACAGCACCAGTGCAGCGAGTAGACAACTTCGAACTTCTAGGGGTCCGTAGATAAAACAGATTGCATGATTACCGTCAGGGAAAGTTAAAAGTCAAACTTCTGCTGTAAAACCTAAATGTGTCCGTCGATAATCATTATTTGCATAAATAAACTTTTTTCTTCCTTCAACTCTTGGCCACAAACGATCCTTTAATATTTATTAACATTTCCCGAAAAAAAATTTCCGCGTCATTTAATATGGGTGAAAAAATATTGATCTTAGGGCTGACTTGATCAGCTGTTATGCTCATCACATGGCCATAAGCAGACGGAATGTTTTATTCTCTAGATTCTTTAAAGCTCTTATAGGATCATAAACTTATTTGACATATTTATTGGAATGGATAAGTAAAATTGCTATTTTAGGCTTTGAATCGGTATTATTCATAAAAACTGTGACTTTAAAATTATCAGCCCCAGTTATCATGATATCTTAATTGTTTTTAATAAAGCAGTTAGTAAGATAATTTTAGTTTAACAATAATCTTATCATAATTTGATATTTGTTAAGACTTTTTTATTGCGCAATTAGGAGCTAGAGAAGCTGATGATAAAAGAGGAGAAGATTTCACACAAATCTTGTACTATAAGATTTGGTAGAATTTGATAAAAAATATATAGATAAGAATGTGCCTGATTGCTACATATGAAATCTGCTGATATTTAAAATGTAATTTAAACTATGTACTGCTTTAACAGATAAATAAAAGATCTAAAATGTTCATCAAAACTATTTATTAACATTTCTGTTTTAGATTTTTATTTGAACTATGGGTACCTTCTTTATGCGCATGTTCCTGTTTACTCTTCTCGAAATTTGATAGAAGGTCTAATGTTTTGGGCGGCATACATGTTGATAATTCTGTGAAAAGACAAAAAAGATCGTGGAATTTGTAATGCTAAAATTCATTAAAAAACTGTACAGAGTGCATAAGATTTGATAGAATTCTAATGAAAAACTTGGCATAAAAATATAAGATTTTGTGAAGGAGTGAGCAACATTCAACGAAAAAATATAGTGTTTCTGTAGGGATAGAATTTGATAAAATTCTTGGCATTGCGTAACATAGAACTTGATAGAAACCTTGTGTGGACAAGATATTATAGAGTTTTAATCAGAACCCAATGGGCACAAAGTTTGGCGACATCTTTACGACCTCTTTACGACATCTTTACGATAACTTTACGATATCCTTTCCATGTCGTTAATATATCTACGATATCGTAAAAACGTCGTATGATCTGCCGATGTCTTTACGATATGGTAAATAGACGAAAACGACACGGACATAGGATGTCGTAAAAATGTCGTAAAGATGTCGTAACGATGTCGTACAAACGTTGCCAAATTTTGTGCCCACTGGGAAACTTTGATAGAATACTAAACGATTAAATGTGCTAATAGATTTAAATGAGAGAACTTTGCTTAATTGATTTAGATAGGATAGAAAGCATTTTGCGACGCAGAAATCGTTAATTCCGAAGAGCTTAAAAATGTTTCAAAAAATTAGACATATGTTATAGTATTATATGTACCAAAAGAATTAACGATGACGAATACGGTAAGGACCAGATTATATACGACCCTCATTTTTTGGAATTAAAAGTCAAACTGATTTGGAAGCTTATAGAGAATTTGGTTAACAATGTATCTTACTAATATCTTTGAATATATTAAACTATGTATCAGATATGGTATCTTTATTACCTCAAGAGAGGCTAGTATGGAATGAATAAAGCAGTAATTCATCCAAATATTTGATTTTTATCGCTTTTATTTCTTATTCTTATCGCTCAAGTGGTCAGATTTAAATAAATGCAGTAAACTTACACCTATTTTGAAGACCGTGAAAAGTACACGACTAATTGTTCTAAGCCTGAAGAAGACGCCACCTCTACCGTATCGTTTATGGTTTAAAACGACATAGAAAGAAATGGGAAAACATTTGATACACTTTTAGAAAAGCTTTCAAGTTTTTAAATATTTCTAATATATTTTAAACGCCTTAAATTGCTAAGAATATTTTTGACTATAATTTTCTGATGCTTCCCAGGAATTTTACGAACACTTTTTAACTCTCTTTTACCCTTCGAAATCCTTTCAAAGCTCATAAAGGTTATTTTTGAAATAATTAAACTTGATTTTTTTATTTTTTCAATTTTTCAATTTTAAGTAATCGTCCTGTACTAGGATTGTTCAACGTTCTGTAATTCCTTTTGTAAGTAATAGTCATGACCCATTATTCCTAAGATGAGTCTATGATAGATATGAGCGCCTCGGGAAAGTTTTAGAAATATTTTAAAGTATTAATTGTATCAATGATTGGTTGTTCTGTAAAGAAAGATGTTACATCAAAACTCACTATGATGTCTTGGGGTTGAATGTGAATTTGTTGTATTTTTTTGATAAAGTCAAACGAGTTCTCGACGTAAATGAAAGAGTTTCCTGTAAAAGGATTCAGTTCATTAGCGAGGAAGCGTTCCAGCTTATTAGTTGGTGAGTATTGTGTTTTACTGACTATTGTTTTTGTGTGGTCCTTTTAAAGTTTTTTATAGATATCGTCAGTTAAAAGGTCCATGATTTTTTGTTATAGCCCTCTTCATTAATTATTATTGTTGCATTGCCTTTATTTGCATAATGAGTTTTGACGCAATATCTCTCTCACACATCTCTCTTTTGAAACTTTCCCTTCGAGCTCATACCTTTGATAAAACACTGTCTCAATGATACTTACTGCTCTCTCATTCACTAATTCTATGAACCAACCGCAGGATCAACAATAGGATCTCCAATTTCATTAAAAGCTTTAGAAATATTTGTGAAAATAACATCTTCCTGATCATACTGAACAAGGAAGTCCTTTATATTCTGCGTAAACACAAATAGATTGGAAGTTGTAGATCTCCGGGGAATAAAGCTATGCTGAAATGTTGATATATTTTTTGCAATAAGGGTATATATAATATCGTACAGGCATACTTCAAAAACTTTAGAAAACATATTTAAGATAGTAATAGGCCTATAGTTAGTAACTTCAGATTTCAGTCCTTTTTTAAATACAGGACAGACTCTATCTTTTTTCCACCTAGTAACAAGGTAGGAACAGTAGACTTAGTAAAAACACTACTAAAGTAGTCAGCAAAAGTTTGTATATTTCCTGAGGAGCTGTATATTCGATATAATTAAAACTTATTACACCCGGTATTCTAGTAACACGCTTTGATCTATTGAAATGCGACCAAAATGAAGATGGTTCAAAGACTATGTTTATCTCTGCTTTGTGCGTAAAACCAGCAAATGCAACTTCAATACGTTTTTTAATACTAGCACGTAGCTTTTTGCACATAACAAGATATTAAGTGTTATGTGTAGAGTCATGTTTAACTTTAAATTTATTTTTCAATGGTAAATCAGTTATTATAGCATAGGTATACCATGATGGAAAACGCTCTACGAATGTATTCAATTTAAATAATGGAAGAGTTTTGTCAATTACATAATAAACGTGTACTAGGCAGTCTGATAAGTCCCTGAAAAATGAAACACGGAGACGTTTTTTTGGCCAAAGTTGGTTTTATTTTTCAACATACTCTCCTTTTAGGTGGATACAGCGAGTCCAACGATTTTCTAACTTTTTGATACCGTCCGAAAAGTACTCGATCGGAAGGTCTCCAAAATACGCCTCAGTTTCCGCTATGAGCTCCTCATTTGAGTAAAAACGCTTACCAGTGAGCCATCTCTTCAGGTTAGGGAACAAGTAATAGTCGCTGGGGGCCAGGTCTGGTAAATAAGGTGGCTGAGGAGCCAATTCGAAGCCGATTTCATGCAATTTTGCTTGTGCAACTAAGCATGAATGAACAGGCGCATTGTCGTGATGATAAAGCGGTTTTTTC